>NC_134911.1:10237463-10540493 GCF_051014615.1 Bombus vancouverensis nearcticus
CTAGAGATATCGCAAAGTCGAGTCAAATTTCTGTAACATCTTCATCATATTATTGTAAAATATATTGTTCTATGTTAACCTGTTAATACAGTGTTACATTCATTAAACCACCTCTGTTATCCTAAACGAAACAGGGGAACGACTATTTCGCGGCGTCGATTAACATGATCGTAGCGAGAATTTACGCCTCTCGCTGACGCGTTCTCCTAGCGACCGCGTCTCTCCGCGAACGGTCGTAACACCTATATCATTTATTAATTTACCTACAACAATTAATATTAATTACTTATGAAATTTTGGATCAATACTTGGAATATTTTTAATAATTCAAATTATCTCAGGATTATTTTTATCAATAAATTACTGTCCAAATATCAATATTGCATTTAATAGAATTTCAAATATTATAAAAGATATAAACTCAGGATGATTAATTCGATTAATTCATATAAACGGAGCATCATTTTTTTTTTCATTATATATTTACATATTTTATTTAATTTTATTTTATTTACATTAATTAACTTACAAATACCTTACATCTTAGGTGATCCAGATAATCTTAAAATAGCAAATCCAATAATTATACCAATTCATATTAAACCTGAATGATATTTTTTATTTGCATATTCAATTCTACGAACAATTCCAAATAAACTAGGAGGAGTAATTATACTTTTTATATCAATTTTTATTTTACATTTAATTCCATTAATTAATATAAATAATTTAAAAAATAACAAATTTTATTTTATAAATAAAATTTTTTATTGATCATTTATTAATACTTTTATTATACTTACTTGATTAGGAAAACAAATAATTGAATACCCATATACTAATTTAAATATATTATATACATCATTATATTTTATATATTTAATTTTCTCATTTTTTATAAATAATATTTGAGATACATTGAATACAAATTAGTTTCAACTTATTAACTACGAAAATAGGAATGGGGAAGTATGAAAGAAAGTAGGAAACTAAGAAGTATGTTTTCATACGGTCATAAAATTTGCTCGGGTATAAAGCCAGTTATAATTCCTTAGGAAATTTTGAAAACGGATAGGGGGGTGCAAACCCTTGGAGGCGGAGCAAAAGACATTTTTGCAATGTCCGTCTGTTGCTATTCTGTCCTGCTTCTGTCGTCCCCCTTCTTACATCTCTATAATTTTCACTGCTTTGAAACTTTTCTTGAACTATCAATATTATATAGCAGCGTTCTATATATACTTAATTAGATTAGTAGGATACACTGAATTGAAATTAATACGTACAGTGCATTGAGAATAATAGTTTTTTCTTATTAACTACGAAAATAGGAATAGGGAAGTATGAAAGAAAGTAGGAAACTAAGAAGTATGTTTTCATGCGGTCATAAAATTTGCTCGGGTATATAGCCAGGTATAATTCCTTAGGAAATTTTGAAAACAGATGGGGGGGGGGTGCAAACCCTTGGAGGCGGAGCAAAAGACATTTTTGCAATGTCCGTCTGTTGCTATTCTGTCCTGCTTCTGTCGTCCCCCTTCTTACATCTCTATAATTTTCACTGCTTTGATACTTTTCTTGAACTATCAATATTATATAGCAGCCTTCTATATATAATTAATTAGATTAGTAGGATACACTGAATTGAAATTAATACGTACAGTGCATTGAGAATAATAGTTTTTTCTTATTAACTACGAAAATAGGAATAGGGAAGTATGAAAGAAAGTAGGAAACTAAGAAGTATGTTTTCATGCGGTCATAAAATTTGCTCGGGTATAAAGCCAGGTATAATTCCTTAGGAAATTTGGAAAACAGGCGGGGGGGTGCAAACCCTTGGAGGCGGAGCAAAAGACATTTTTGCAATGTCCGTCTGTTGCTATTCTGTCCTGCTTCTGTCGTCCCCCTTCTTACATCTCTATAATTTTCACTGCTTTGATACTTTTCTTGAACTATCAATATTATATAGCAGCGTTCTATATATAATTAATTAGATTAGTAGGATACACTGAATTGAAATTAATACGTACAGTGCATTGAGAATAATAGTTTTTTCTTATTAACTACGAAAATAGGAATAGGGAAGTATGAAAGAGAGTAGGAAACTAAGAAGTATGTTTTCATGCGGTCATAAAATTTGCTCGGGTATAAAGCCAGGTATAATTCCTTAGGAAATTTTGAAAACAGGGGGGGGGGTGCAAACCCTTGGAGGCGGAGCAAAAGACATTTTTGCAATGTCCGTCTGTTGCTATTCTGTCCTGCTTCTGTCGTCCCTCTTCTTACATCTCTATAATTTTCACTGCTTTGATACTTTTCTTGAACTATCAATATTATATAGCAGCGTTCTATATCCAATTAATAATATTAGTAGGATACACTGAATTGAAATTAATACGTACAGTGCATTGAGAATAATAGTTTTTTCTTATTAACTACGAAAATAGGAATAGGGAAGTATGAAAGAAAGTAGGAAACTAAGAAGTATGTTTTCATGCGGTCATAAAATTTGCTCGGGTATATAGCCAGGTATAATTCCTTAGGAAATTTTGAAAACAGATGGGGGGGGGTGCAAACCCTTGGAGGCGGAGCAAAAGACATTTTTGCAATGTCCGTCTGTTGCTATTCTGTCCTGCTTCAGTCGTCGCCCTTCTTACATCTCTATAATTTTCACTGCTTTGATACTTTTCTTGAACTATCAATATTATATAACAGCGTTCTATATATAATTAATTAGATTAGTAGGATACACTGAATTGAAATTAATACGTACAATGCATTGAGAATAATAGTTTTTTCTTATTAACTACGAAAATAGGAATAGGGAAGTATGAAAGAAAGTAGGAAACTAAGAAGTATGTTTTCATGCGGTCATAAAATTTGCTCGGGTATATAGCCAGGTATAATTCCTTAGGAAATTTTGAAAACGGATAGGGGGGTGCAAACCCTTGGAGGCGGAGCAAAAGACATTTTTGCAATGTCCGTCTGTTGCTATTCTGTCCTGCTTCTGTCGTCCCCCTTCTTACATCTCTATAATTTTCACTGCTTTGATACTTTTCTTGAACTATCAATATTATATAGCAGCGTTCTATATATACTTAATTAGATTAGTAGGATACACTGAATTGAAATTAATACGTACAGTGCATTGAGAATAATAGTTTTTTCTTATTAACTACGAAAATAGGAATAGGGAAGTATGAAAGAAAGTAGGAAACTAAGAAGTATGTTTTCATGCGGTCATAAAATTTGCTCGGGTATATAGCCAGGTATAATTCCTTAGGAAATTTTGAAAACAGATGGGGGGGGGTGCAAACCCTTGGAGGCGGAGCAAAAGACATTTTTGCAATGTACGTCTGTTGCTACTCTGTCCTGCTTCTGTCGTCCCCCTTCTTACATCTCTATAATTTTCACTGCTTTGATACTTTTCTTGAACTATCAATATTATATAGCAGCCTTCTATATATAATTAATTAGATTAGTAGGATACACTGAATTGAAATTAATACGTACAGTGCATTGAGAATAATAGTTTTTTCTTATTAACTACGAAAATAGGAATAGGGAAGTATGAAAGAAAGTAGGAAACTAAGAAGTATGTTTTCATGCGGTCATAAAATTTGCTCGGGTATAAAGCCAGGTATAATTCCTTAGGAAATTTTGAAAACAGGGGGGTGGGGGGGTGCAAACCCTTGGAGGCGGAGCAAAAGACATTTTTGCAATGTCCGTCTGTTGCTATTCTGTCCTGCTTCTGTCGTCCCCCTTCTTACATCTCTATAATTTTCACTGCTTTGATACTTTTCTTGAACTATCAATATTATATAGCAGCGTTCTATATATAATTAATTAGATTAGTAGGATACACTGAATTGAAATTAATACGTACAGTGCATTGAGAATAATAGTTTTTTCTTATTAACTAAGAAAATAGGAATAGGGAAGTATGAAAGAGAGTAGGGAACTAAGAAGTATGTTTTCATGCGGTCATAAAATTTGCTCGGGTATAAAGCCAGGTATAATTCCTTAGGAAATTTTGAAAACAGAGGGGGGGGGTGCAAACCCTTGGAGGCGGAGCAAAAGACATTTTTGCAATGTCCGTCTGTTGCTATTCTGTCCTGCTTCTGTCGTCCCCCTTCTTACATCTCTATAATTTTCACTGCTTTGATACTTTTCTTGAACTATCAATATTATATAGCAGCCTTCTATATATAATTAATTAGATTAGTAGGATACACTGAATTGAAATTAATACGTACAGTGCATTGAGAATAATAGTTTTTTCTTATTAACTACGAAAATAGGAATAGGGAAGTATGAAAGAAAGTAGGAAACTAAGAAGTATGTTTTCATACGGTCATAAAATTTGCTCGGGTATAAAGCCAGTTATAATTCCTTAGGAAATTTTGAAAACGGATAGGGGGGTGCAAACCCTTGGAGGCGGAGCAAAAGACATTTTTGCAATGTCCGTCTGTTGCTATTCTGTCCTGCTTCTGTCGTCCCCCTTCTTACATCTCTATAATTTTCACTGCTTTGATACTTTTCTTGAACTATCAATATTATATAGCAGCGTTCTATATATACTTAATTAGATTAGTAGGATACACTGAATTGAAATTAATACGTACAGTGCATTGAGAATAATAGTTTTTTCTTATTAACTACGAAAATAGGAATAGGGAAGTATGAAAGAAAGTAGGAAACTAAGAAGTATGTTTTCATGCGGTCATAAAATTTGCTCGGGTATATAGCCAGGTATAATTCCTTAGGAAATTTTGAAAACAGATGGGGGGGGGGAGTGCAAACCCTTGGAGGCGGAGCAAAAGACATTTTTGCAATGTCCGTCTGTTGCTATTCTGTCCTGCTTCTGTCGTCCCCCTTCTTACATCTCTATAATTTTCACTGCTTTGATACTTTTCTTGAACTATCAATATTATATAGCAGCCTTCTATATATAATTAATTAGATTAGTAGGATACACTGAATTGAAATTAATACGTACAGTGCATTGAGAATAATAGTTTTTTCTTATTAACTACGAAAATAGGAATAGGGAAGTATGAAAGAAAGTAGGAAACTAAGAAGTATGTTTTCATGCGGTCATAAAATTTGCTCGGGTATAAAGGCAGGTATAATTCCTTAGGAAATTTTGAAAACAGGGGGGGGGGTGCAAACCCTTGGAGGCGGAGCAAAAGACATTTTTGCAATGTCCGTCTGTTGCTATTCTGTCCTGCTTCTGTCGTCCCCCTTCTTACATCTCTATAATTTTCACTGCTTTGATACTTTTCTTGAACTATCAATATTATATAGCAGCGTTCTATATATAATTAATTAGATTAGTAGGATACACTGAATTGAAATTAATACGTACAGTGCATTGAGAATAATAGTTTTTTCTTATTAACTACGAAAATAGGAATAGGGAAGTATGAAAGAAAGTAGGAAACTAAGAAGTATGTTTTCATGCGGTCATAAAATTTGCTCGGGTATAAAGCCAGGTATAATTCCTTAGGAAATTTTGAAAACAGGCGGGGGGGTGCAAACCCTTGGAGGCGGAGCAAAAGACATTTTTGCAATGTCCGTCTGTTGCTATTCTGTCCTGCTTCTGTCGTCCCCCTTCTTACATCTCTATAATTTTCACTGCTTTGATACTTTTCTTGAACTATCAATATTATATAGCAGCGTTCTATATATAATTAATTAGATTAGTAGGATACACTGAATTGAAATTAATACGTACAGTGCATTGAGAATAATAGTTTTTTCTTATTAACTAAGAAAATAGGAATAGGGAAGTATGAAAGAAAGTAGGAAACTAAGAAGTATGTTTTCATGCGGTCATAAAATTTGCTCGGGTATAAAGCCAGGTATAATTCCTTAGGAAATTTTGAAAACAGGGGGGGGGGTGCAAACCCTTGGAGGCGGAGCAAAAGACATTTTTGCAATGTACGTCTGTTGCTACTCTGTCCTGCTTCTGTCGTCCCCCTTCTTACATCTCTATAATTTTCACTGCTTTGATACTTTTCTTGAACTATCAATATTATATAGCAGCGTTCTATATATAATTAATTAGATTAGTAGGATACACTGAATTGAAATTAATACGTACAGTGCATTGAGAATAATAGTTTTTTCTTATTAACTACGAAAATAGGAATAGGGAAGTATGAAAGAAAGTAGGAAACTAAGAAGTATGTTTTCATGCGGTCATAAAATTTGCTCGGGTATAAAGCCAGGTATAATTCCTTAGGAAAGTTTGAAAACAGATGGGGGGGTGCAAACCCTTGGAGGCGGAGCAAAAGACATTTTTGCAATGTCCGTCTGTTGCTATTCTGTCCTGCTTCTGTCGTCCCCCTTCTTACATCTCTATAATTTTCACTGCTTTGATACTTTTCTTGAACTATCAATATTATATAGCAGCGTTCTATATATAATTAATTAGATTAGTAGGATACACTGAATTGAAATTAATACGTACAGTACATTGAGAAAAATAATTTTTCTTATTAACTACGAAAATAGGAATAGGGAAGTATGAAAGAAAGTAGGAAACTAAGAAGTATGTTTTCATGCGGTCATAAAATTTGCTCGGGTATATAGCCAGGTATAATTCCTTAGGAAATTTTGAAAACTGATGGGGGGGGGTGCAAACCCTTGGAGGCGGAGCAAAAGACATTTTTGCAATGTCCGTCTGTTGCTATTCTGTCCTGCTTCTGTCGTCCCCGTTCTTACATCACAATAATTTTCACTGCTTTGATACTTTTCTTGAACTATCAATATTATATAGCAGTGTTCTATATATAATTAATTAGATTAGTAGGATACACTGTATTTAAATTAATACGTACAGTGCATTGAGAACAATAGTTTTTTCTTATTAACTAAGAAAATAGGAATAGGGAAGTATGAAAGAAAGTAGGAAACCAAGAAGTATGTTTTCATGCGGTCATAAAATTTGCTCGGGTATAAAGCCAGGTATAATTCCTTAGGAAATTTTGAAAACAGTGGGGGCGGGGGGGGGGGGGGTGCATACCCTTGGAGGCGGAGCAAAAGACATTTTTGCAATGTCCGTCTGTTGCTATTCTGTCCTGCTTCTGTCGTCCCCCTTCTTACATCTCTATAATTTTCACTGCTTTGATACTTTTCTTGAACAATCAATATTATATAGCAGCGTTCTATATATAATTAATTAGATTAGTAGGATACACTGAATTGAAATTAATACGTACAGTACATTGAGAACAATAATTTTTTCTTATTAACTACGAAAATAGGAATAGGGAAGTATGAAAGAAAGTAGGAAACTAAGAAGTATGTTTTCATGCGGTCATAAAATTTGCTCGGGTATATAGCCAGGTATAATTCCTTAGGAAATTTTGAAAACAGGGGGGGGGGTGCAAACCCTTGGAGGCGGAGCAAAAGACATTTTTGCAATGTCCGTCTGTTGCTATTCTGTCCTGCTTCTGTCGTCCCCCTTCTTACATCTCTATAATTTTCACTGCTTTGATACTTTTCTTGAACTATCAATATTATATAGCAGCCTTCTATATATAATTAATTAGATTAGTAGGATACACTGAATTGAATTTAATACGTACAGTGCATTGAGAATAATAGTTTTTTCTTATTAACTACGAAAATAGGAATAGGGAAGTATGAAAGAAAGTAGGAAACTAAGAAGTATGTTTTCATGCGGTCATAAAATTTGCTCGGGTATAAAGCCAGGTATAATTCCTTAGGAAATTTTGAAAACAGTGGGGGCGGGGGGGGGGGGTGCATACCCTTGGAGGCGGAGCAAAAGACATTTTTGCAATGTCCGTCTGTTGCTATTCTGTCCTGCTTCTGTCGTCCCCCTTCTTACATCTCTATAATTTTCACTGCTTTGATACTTTTCTTGAACAATCAATATTATATAGCAGCGTTCTATATATAATTAATTAGATTAGTAGGATACACTGAATTGAAATTAATACGTACAGTACATTGAGAACAATAATTTTTTCTTATTAACTACGAAAATAGGAATAGGGAAGTATGAAAGAAAGTAGGAAACTAAGAAGTATGTTTTCATGCGGTCATAAAATTTGCTCCGGTATATAGCCAGGTATAATTCCTTAGGAAATTTTGAAAACAGGGGGGGGGGGGTGCAAACCCTTGGAGGCGGAGCAAAAGACATTTTTGCAATGTCCGTCTGTTGCTATTCTGTCCTGCTTCTGTCGTCCCCCTTCTTACATCTCTATAATTTTCACTGCTTTGATACTTTTCTTGAACTATCAATATTATATAGCAGCCTTCTATATATAATTAATTAGATTAGTAGGATACACTGAATTGAATTTAATACGTACAGTGCATTGAGAATAATAGTTTTTTCTTATTAACTACGAAAATAGGAATAGGGAAGTATGAAAGAAAGTAGGAAACTAAGAAGTATGTTTTCATGCGGTCATAAAATTTGCTCGGGTATAAAGCCAGGTATAATTCCTTAGGAAATTTTGAAAACAGGGGGGGGGGGTGCAAACCCTTGGAGGCGGAGCAAAAGACATTTTTGCAATGTACGTCTGTTGCTACTCTGTCCTGCTTCTGTCGTCCCCCTTCTTACATCTCCATAATTTTCACTGCTTTGATACTTTTCTTGAACTATCAATATTATATAGCAGCGTTCTATATATAATTAATTAGATTAGTAGGATACACTGAATTGAAATTAATACGTACAGTACATTGAGAACAATAGTTTTTTCTTATTAACTACGAAAATAGGAATAGGGAAGTATGAAAGAAAGTAGGAAACTAAGAAGTATGTTTTCATGCGGTCGTAAAATTTGCTCGGGTATATAGCCAGGTATAATTCCTTAGGCAATTTTGAAAACCGCCGGGGGGGGGGTGCAAACCCTTGGAGGCGGAGCAAAAGACATTTTTGCAATGTCCGTCTGTTGCTATTCTGTCCTGCTTCTGTCGTCCCCCTTCTTACATCTCTATAATTTTCACTGCTTTGATACTTTTCTTGAACTATCAATATTATATAGCAGTGTTCTATATATAATTAATTAGATTAGTAGGATACACTGAATTTAAATTAATACGTACAGTGCATTGAGAACAATAGTTTTTTCTTATTAACTAAGAAAATAGGAATAGGGAGGTATGAAAGAAAGTAGGAAACTAAGAAGTATGTTTTCATGCGGTCATAAAATTTGCTCGGGTATAAAGCCAGGTATAATTCCTTAGGAAATTTTGAAAACAGGGGGGGGGGTGCATACCCTTGGAGGCGGAGCAAAAGACATTTTTGCAATGTCCGTCTGTTGCTATTCTGTCCTGCTTCTGTCGGCCCCCTTCTTACATCTCTATAATTTTCACTGCTTTGATACTTTTCTTGAACAATCAATATTATATAGCAGCGTTCTATATATAATTAATTAGATTAGTAGGATACACTGAATTGAAATTAATACGTACAGTACATTGAGAACAATAGTTTTTTCTTATTAACTACGAAAATAGGAATAGGGAAGTATGAAAGAAAGTAGGAAACTAAGAAGTATGTTTTCATGCGGTCATAAAATTTGCTCGGGTATAAAGCCAGGTATAATTCCTTAGGAAATTTTGAAAACAGGGGGGGGGGGGGTGCAAACCCTTGGAGGCGGAGCAAAAGACATTTTTGCAATGTACGTCCGTTGCTACTCTGTCCTGCTTCTGTCGTCCCCCTTCTTACATCTCTATAATTTTCACTGCTTTGATACTTTTCTTGAACTATCAATATTATATAGCAGCGTTCTATATATAATTAATTAGATTAGTAGGATACACTGAATTGAAATTAATACGTACAGTGCATTGAGAATAATAGTTTTTTCTTATTAACTACGAAAATAGGAATAGGGAAGTATGAAAGAAAGTAGGAAACTAAGAAGTATGTTTTCATGCGGTCATAAAATTTGCTGGGGTATATAGCCAGGTATTATTCCTTAGGAAATTTTGAAAACTGATGGGGGGGGGTGCAAACCCTTGGAGGCGGAGCAAAAGACATTCTTGCAATGTCCGTCTGTTGCTATTCTGTCCTGCTTCTGTCGTCCCCGTTCTTACATCTCTATAATTTTCACTGCTTTGATACTTTTCTTGAACTATCAATATTATATAGCAGCGTTCTATATATAATTAATTAGATTAGTAGGATACACTGAATTTAAATTAATACGTACAGTGCATTGAGAACAATAGTTTTTTCTTATTAACTAAGAAAATAGGAATAGGGAAGTATGAAAGAAAGTAGGAAACTAAGAAGTATGTTTTCATGCGGTCATAAAATTTGCTCGGGTATAAAGCCAGGTATAATTCCTTAGGAGATTTTGAAAACAGGGGGGGGGGTGCAAACCCTTGGAGGCGGAGCAAAAGACATTTTTGCAATGTCCGTCTGTTGCTATTCTGTCCTGCTTCTGTCGTCCCCCTTCTTACATCTCTATAATTTTCACTGCTTTGATACTTTTCTTGAACAATCAATATTATATAGCGGCGTTCTATATATAATTAATTAGATTAGTAGGATACACTGAATTGAAATTAATACGTACAGTACATTGAGAACAATAATTTTTTCTTATTAACTACGAAAATAGGAATAGGGAAGTATGAAGGAAAGTAGGAAACTAAGAAGTATGTTTTCATGCGGTCATAAAATTTGCTCGGGTATATAGCCAGGTATAATTCCTTAGGAAATTTTGAAAACAGGGGGGGGGGGTGCAAACCCTTGGAGGCGGAGCAAAAGACATTTTTGCAATGTCCGTCTGTTGCTATTCTGTCCTGCTTCTGTCGTCCCCCTTCTTACATCTCTATAATTTTCACTGCTTTGATACTTTTCTTGAACTATCAATATTATATAGCAGCCTTCTATATATAATTAATTAGATTAGTAGGATACACTGAATTGAAATTAATACGTACAGTGCATTGAGAATAATAGTTTTTTCTTATTAACTACGAAAATAGGAATAGGGAAGTATGAAAGAGAGTAGGGAACTAAGAAGTATGTTTTCATGCGGTCATAAAATTTGCTCGGGTATAAAGCCAGGTATAATTCCTTAGGAAATTTTGAAAACAGAGGGGGGGGGTGCAAACCCTTGGAGGCGGAGCAAAAGACATTTTTGCAATGTCCGTCTGTTGCTATTCTGTCCTGCTTCTGTCGTCCCCCTTCTTACATCTCTATAATTTTCACTGCTTTGATACTTTTCTTGAACTATCAATATTATATAGCAGCCTTCTATATAT
Source organism: Bombus vancouverensis nearcticus (assembly GCF_051014615.1). Classification (NCBI taxonomy): domain Eukaryota; kingdom Metazoa; phylum Arthropoda; class Insecta; order Hymenoptera; family Apidae; genus Bombus; species Bombus vancouverensis. The sequence goes on from NC_134911.1 coordinate 10,248,717, forward strand.
AATTAATTAGATTAGTAGGATACACTGAATTGAAATTAATACGTACAGTGCATTGAGAATAATAGTTTTTTCTTATTAACTACGAAAATAGGAATAGGGAAGTATGAAAGAAAGTAGGAAACTAAGAAGTATGTTTTCATACGGTCATAAAATTTGCTCGGGTATAAAGCCAGTTATAATTCCTTAGGAAATTTTGAAAACGGATAGGGGGGTGCAAACCCTTGGAGGCGGAGCAAAAGACATTTTTGCAATGTCCGTCTGTTGCTATTCTGTCCTGCTTCTGTCGTCCCCCTTCTTACATCTCTATAATTTTCACTGCTTTGATACTTTTCTTGAACTATCAATATTATATAGCAGCGTTCTATATATACTTAATTAGATTAGTAGGATACACTGAATTGAAATTAATACGTACAGTGCATTGAGAATAATAGTTTTTTCTTATTAACTACGAAAATAGGAATAGGGAAGTATGAAAGAAAGTAGGAAACTAAGAAGTATGTTTTCATGCGGTCATAAAATTTGCTCGGGTATATAGCCAGGTATAATTCCTTAGGAAATTTTGAAAACAGATGGGGGGGGGGAGTGCAAACCCTTGGAGGCGGAGCAAAAGACATTTTTGCAATGTCCGTCTGTTGCTATTCTGTCCTGCTTCTGTCGTCCCCCTTCTTACATCTCTATAATTTTCACTGCTTTGATACTTTTCTTGAACTATCAATATTATATAGCAGCCTTCTATATATAATTAATTAGATTAGTAGGATACACTGAATTGAAATTAATACGTACAGTGCATTGAGAATAATAGTTTTTTCTTATTAACTACGAAAATAGGAATAGGGAAGTATGAAAGAAAGTAGGAAACTAAGAAGTATGTTTTCATGCGGTCATAAAATTTGCTCGGGTATAAAGGCAGGTATAATTCCTTAGGAAATTTTGAAAACAGGGGGGGGGGTGCAAACCCTTGGAGGCGGAGCAAAAGACATTTTTGCAATGTCCGTCTGTTGCTATTCTGTCCTGCTTCTGTCGTCCCCCTTCTTACATCTCTATAATTTTCACTGCTTTGATACTTTTCTTGAACTATCAATATTATATAGCAGCGTTCTATATATAATTAATTAGATTAGTAGGATACACTGAATTGAAATTAATACGTACAGTGCATTGAGAATAATAGTTTTTTCTTATTAACTACGAAAATAGGAATAGGGAAGTATGAAAGAAAGTAGGAAACTAAGAAGTATGTTTTCATGCGGTCATAAAATTTGCTCGGGTATAAAGCCAGGTATAATTCCTTAGGAAATTTTGAAAACAGGCGGGGGGGTGCAAACCCTTGGAGGCGGAGCAAAAGACATTTTTGCAATGTCCGTCTGTTGCTATTCTGTCCTGCTTCTGTCGTCCCCCTTCTTACATCTCTATAATTTTCACTGCTTTGATACTTTTCTTGAACTATCAATATTATATAGCAGCGTTCTATATATAATTAATTAGATTAGTAGGATACACTGAATTGAAATTAATACGTACAGTGCATTGAGAATAATAGTTTTTTCTTATTAACTAAGAAAATAGGAATAGGGAAGTATGAAAGAAAGTAGGAAACTAAGAAGTATGTTTTCATGCGGTCATAAAATTTGCTCGGGTATAAAGCCAGGTATAATTCCTTAGGAAATTTTGAAAACAGGGGGGGGGGTGCAAACCCTTGGAGGCGGAGCAAAAGACATTTTTGCAATGTACGTCTGTTGCTACTCTGTCCTGCTTCTGTCGTCCCCCTTCTTACATCTCTATAATTTTCACTGCTTTGATACTTTTCTTGAACTATCAATATTATATAGCAGCGTTCTATATATAATTAATTAGATTAGTAGGATACACTGAATTGAAATTAATACGTACAGTGCATTGAGAATAATAGTTTTTTCTTATTAACTACGAAAATAGGAATAGGGAAGTATGAAAGAAAGTAGGAAACTAAGAAGTATGTTTTCATGCGGTCATAAAATTTGCTCGGGTATAAAGCCAGGTATAATTCCTTAGGAAAGTTTGAAAACAGATGGGGGGGTGCAAACCCTTGGAGGCGGAGCAAAAGACATTTTTGCAATGTCCGTCTGTTGCTATTCTGTCCTGCTTCTGTCGTCCCCCTTCTTACATCTCTATAATTTTCACTGCTTTGATACTTTTCTTGAACTATCAATATTATATAGCAGCGTTCTATATATAATTAATTAGATTAGTAGGATACACTGAATTGAAATTAATACGTACAGTACATTGAGAAAAATAATTTTTCTTATTAACTACGAAAATAGGAATAGGGAAGTATGAAAGAAAGTAGGAAACTAAGAAGTATGTTTTCATGCGGTCATAAAATTTGCTCGGGTATATAGCCAGGTATAATTCCTTAGGAAATTTTGAAAACTGATGGGGGGGGGGTGCAAACCCTTGGAGGCGGAGCAAAAGACATTTTTGCAATGTCCGTCTGTTGCTATTCTGTCCTGCTTCTGTCGTCCCCGTTCTTACATCACAATAATTTTCACTGCTTTGATACTTTTCTTGAACTATCAATATTATATAGCAGTGTTCTATATATAATTAATTAGATTAGTAGGATACACTGTATTTAAATTAATACGTACAGTGCATTGAGAACAATAGTTTTTTCTTATTAACTAAGAAAATAGGAATAGGGAAGTATGAAAGAAAGTAGGAAACCAAGAAGTATGTTTTCATGCGGTCATAAAATTTGCTCGGGTATAAAGCCAGGTATAATTCCTTAGGAAATTTTGAAAACAGTGGGGGCGGGGGGGGGGGGGGTGCATACCCTTGGAGGCGGAGCAAAAGACATTTTTGCAATGTCCGTCTGTTGCTATTCTGTCCTGCTTCTGTCGTCCCCCTTCTTACATCTCTATAATTTTCACTGCTTTGATACTTTTCTTGAACAATCAATATTATATAGCAGCGTTCTATATATAATTAATTAGATTAGTAGGATACACTGAATTGAAATTAATACGTACAGTACATTGAGAACAATAATTTTTTCTTATTAACTACGAAAATAGGAATAGGGAAGTATGAAAGAAAGTAGGAAACTAAGAAGTATGTTTTCATGCGGTCATAAAATTTGCTCGGGTATATAGCCAGGTATAATTCCTTAGGAAATTTTGAAAACAGGGGGGGGGGGTGCAAACCCTTGGAGGCGGAGCAAAAGACATTTTTGCAATGTCCGTCTGTTGCTATTCTGTCCTGCTTCTGTCGTCCCCCTTCTTACATCTCTATAATTTTCACTGCTTTGATACTTTTCTTGAACTATCAATATTATATAGCAGCCTTCTATATATAATTAATTAGATTAGTAGGATACACTGAATTGAATTTAATACGTACAGTGCATTGAGAATAATAGTTTTTTCTTATTAACTACGAAAATAGGAATAGGGAAGTATGAAAGAAAGTAGGTTACTAAGAAGTATGTTTTCATGCGGTCATAAAATTTGCTCGGGTATAAAGCCAGGTATAATTCCTTAGGAAATTTTGAAAACAGTGGGGGCGGGGGGGGGGGGTGCATACCCTTGGAGGCGGAGCAAAAGACATTTTTGCAATGTCCGTCTGTTGCTATTCTGTCCTGCTTCTGTCGTCCCCCTTCTTACATCTCTATAATTTTCACTGCTTTGATACTTTTCTTGAACAATCAATATTATATAGCAGCGTTCTATATATAATTAATTAGATTAGTAGGATACACTGAATTGAAATTAATACGTACAGTACATTGAGAACAATAATTTTTTCTTATTAACTACGAAAATAGGAATAGGGAAGTATGAAAGAAAGTAGGAAACTAAGAAGTATGTTTTCATGCGGTCATAAAATTTGCTCGGGTATATAGCCAGGTATAATTCCTTAGGAAATTTTGAAAACAGGGGGGGGGGGGTGCAAACCCTTGGAGGCGGAGCAAAAGACATTTTTGCAATGTCCGTCTGTTGCTATTCTGTCCTGCTTCTGTCGTCCCCCTTCTTACATCTCTATAATTTTCACTGCTTTGATACTTTTCTTGAACTATCAATATTATATAGCAGCCTTCTATATATAATTAATTAGATTAGTAGGATACACTGAATTGAATTTAATACGTACAGTGCATTGAGAATAATAGTTTTTTCTTATTAACTACGAAAATAGGAATAGGGAAGTATGAAAGAAAGTAGGAAACTAAGAAGTATGTTTTCATGCGGTCATAAAATTTGCTCGGGTATAAAGCCAGGTATAATTCCTTAGGAAATTTTGAAAACAGGGGGGGGGGTGCAAACCCTTGGAGGCGGAGCAAAAGACATTTTTGCAATGTACGTCTGTTGCTACTCTGTCCTGCTTCTGTCGTCCCCCTTCTTACATCTCCATAATTTTCACTGCTTTGATACTTTTCTTGAACTATCAATATTATATAGCAGCGTTCTATATATAATTAATTAGATTAGTAGGATACACTGAATTGAAATTAATACGTACAGTACATTGAGAACAATAGTTTTTTCTTATTAACTACGAAAATAGGAATAGGGAAGTATGAAAGAAAGTAGGAAACTAAGAAGTATGTTTTCATGCGGTCGTAAAATTTGCTCGGGTATATAGCCAGGTATAATTCCTTAGGCAATTTTGAAAACCGACGGGGGGGGGGTGCAAACCCTTGGAGGCGGAGCAAAAGACATTTTTGCAATGTCCGTCTGTTGCTATTCTGTCCTGCTTCTGTCGTCCCCCTTCTTACATCTCTATAATTTTCACTGCTTTGATACTTTTCTTGAACTATCAATATTATATAGCAGTGTTCTATATATAATTAATTAGATTAGTAGGATACACTGAATTTAAATTAATACGTACAGTGCATTGAGAACAATAGTTTTTTCTTATTAACTAAGAAAATAGGAATAGGGAGGTATGAAAGAAAGTAGGAAACTAAGAAGTATGTTTTCATGCGGTCATAAAATTTGCTCGGGTATAAAGCCAGGTATAATTCCTTAGGAAATTTTGAAAACAGGGGGGGGGGTGCATACCCTTGGAGGCGGAGCAAAAGACATTTTTGCAATGTCCGTCTGTTGCTATTCTGTCCTGCTTCTGTCGGCCCCCTTCTTACATCTCTATAATTTTCACTGCTTTGATACTTTTCTTGAACAATCAATATTATATAGCAGCGTTCTATATATAATTAATTAGATTAGTAGGATACACTGAATTGAAATTAATACGTACAGTACATTGAGAACAATAGTTTTTTCTTATTAACTACGAAAATAGGAATAGGGAAGTATGAAAGAAAGTAGGAAACTAAGAAGTATGTTTTCATGCGGTCATAAAATTTGCTCGGGTATAAAGCCAGGTATAATTCCTTAGGAAATTTTGAAAACAGGGGGGGGGGTGCAAACCCTTGGAGGCGGAGCAAAAGACATTTTTGCAATGTACGTCCGTTGCTACTCTGTCCTGCTTCTGTCGTCCCCCTTCTTACATCTCTATAATTTTCACTGCTTTGATACTTTTCTTGAACTATCAATATTATATAGCAGCGTTCTATATATAATTAATTAGATTAGTAGGATACACTGAATTGAAATTAATACGTACAGTGCATTGAGAATAATAGTTTTTTCTTATTAACTACGAAAATAGGAATAGGGAAGTATGAAAGAAAGTAGGAAACTAAGAAGTATGTATTCATGCGGTCATAAAATTTGCTGGGGTATATAGCCAGGTATTATTCCTTAGGAAATTTTGAAAACTGATGGGGGGGGGTGCAAACCCTTGGAGGCGGAGCAAAAGACATTCTTGCAATGTCCGTCTGTTGCTATTCTGTCCTGCTTCTGTCGTCCCCGTTCTTACATCTCTATAATTTTCACTGCTTTGATACTTTTCTTGAACTATCAATATTATATAGCAGCGTTCTATATATAATTAATTAGATTAGTAGGATACACTGAATTTAAATTAATACGTACAGTGCATTGAGAACAATAGTTTTTTCTTATTAACTAAGAAAATAGGAATAGGGAAGTATGAAAGAAAGTAGGAAACTAAGAAGTATGTTTTCATGCGGTCATAAAATTTGCTCGGGTATAAAGCCAGGTATAATTCCTTAGGAGATTTTGAAAACAGGGGGGGGGGGTGCAAACCCTTGGAGGCGGAGCAAAAGACATTTTTGCAATGTCCGTCTGTTGCTATTCTGTCCTGCTTCTGTCGTCCCCCTTCTTACATCTCTATAATTTTCACTGCTTTGATACTTTTCTTGAACAATCAATATTATATAGCGGCGTTCTATATATAATTAATTAGATTAGTAGGATACACTGAATTGAAATTAATACGTACAGTACATTGAGAACAATAATTTTTTCTTATTAACTACGAAAATAGGAATAGGGAAGTATGAAGGAAAGTAGGAAACTAAGAAGTATGTTTTCATGCGGTCATAAAATTTGCTCGGGTATATAGCCAGGTATAATTCCTTAGGAAATTTTGAAAACAGGGGGGGGGGGTGCAAACCCTTGGAGGCGGAGCAAAAGACATTTTTGCAATGTCCGTCTGTTGCTATTCTGTCCTGCTTCTGTCGTCCCCCTTCTTACATCTCTATAATTTTCACTGCTTTGATACTTTTCTTGAACTATCAATATTATATAGCAGCCTTCTATATATAATTAATTAGATTAGTAGGATACACTGAATTGAAATTAATACGTACAGTGCATTGAGAATAATAGTTTTTTCTTATTAACTACGAAAATAGGAATAGGGAAGTATGAAAGAAAGTAGGAAACTAAGAAGTATGTTTTCATGCGGTCATAAAATTTGCTCGGGTATAAAGCCAGGTATAATTCCTTAGGAAATTTTGAAAACAGGGGGGGGGGGTGCAAACCCTTGGAGGCGGAGCAAAAGACATTTTTGCAATGTACGTCTGTTGCTACTCTGTCCTGCTTCTGTCGTCCCCCTTCTTACATCTCCATAATTTTCACTGCTTTGATACTTTTCTTGAACTATCAATATTATATAGCAGCGTTCTATATATAATTAATTAGATTAGTAGGATACACTGAATTGAAATTAATACGTACAGTGCATTGAGAATAATAGTTTTTTCTTATTAACTACGAAAATAGGAATAGGGAAGTATGAAAGAGAGTAGGAAACTAAGAAGTATGTTTTCATGCGGTCATAAAATTTGCTGCGGTATAAAGCCAGGTATAATTCCTCTGGAAATTTTGAAAACAGGGGGGGGGGGGTGCAAACCCTTGGAGGCGGAGCAAAAGACATTTTTGCAATGTCCCTCTGTTGCTATTCTGTCCTGCTTCTGTCGTCCCCCTTCTTACATCTCTATAATTTTCACTGCTTTGATACTTTTCTTGAACTATCAATATTATATAGCAGCGTTCTATATCCAATTAATAATATTAGTAGGATACACTGAATTGAAATTAATACGTACAGTGCATTGAGAATAATAGTTTTTTCTTATTAACTACGAAAATAGGAATAGGGAAGTATGAAAGAAAGTAGGAAACTAAGAAGTATGTTTTCATGCGGTCATAAAATTTGCTCGGGTATAAAGCCAGGTATAATTCCTTAGGAAATTTTGAAAACAGCCGGGGGGGGGGGGGGTGCAAACCCTTGGAGGCGGAGCAAAAGACATTTTTGCAATGTACGTCTGTTGCTACTCTGTCCTGCTTCTGTCGTCCCCCTTCTTACATCTCCATAATTTTCACTGCTTTGATACTTTTCTTGAACTATCAATATTATATAGCAGCGTTCTATATATAATTAATTAGATTAGTAGGATACACTGAATTGAAATTAATACGTACAGTGCATTGAGAATAATAGTTTTTTCTTATTAACTACGAAAATAGGAATAGGGAAGTATGAAAGAGAGTAGGAAACTAAGAAGTATGTTTTCATGCGGTCATAAAATTTGCTGGGGTATATAGCCAGGTGTTATTCCTTAGGAAATTTTGAAAACTGATGGGGGGGGTGCAAACCCTTGGAGGCGGAGCAAAAGACATTTTTGCAATGTCCGTCTGTTGCTATTCTGTCCTGCTTCTGTCGTCCCCGTTCTTACATCTCTATGATTTTCACTGCTTTGATACTTTTCTTGAACTATCAATATTATATAGCAGCGTTCTATATATAATTAATTAGATTAGTAGGATACACTGAATTTAAATTAATACGTACAGTGCATTGAGAACAATAGTTTTTTCTTATTAACTAAGAAAATAGGAATAGGGAAGTATGAAAGAAAGTAGGAAACTAAGAAGTATGTTTTCATGCGGTCATAAAATTTGCTCGGGTATAAAGCCAGGTATAATTCCTTAGGAAATTTTGAAAACCGGGGGGGGGGGGGTGCAAACCCTTGGAGGCGGAGCAAAAGACATTTTTGCAATGTACGTCTGTTGCTACTCTGTCCTGCTTCTGTCGTCCCCCTTCTTACATCTCTATAATTTTCACTGCTTTGATACTTTTCTTGAACTATCAATATTATATAGCAGCGTTCTATATATAATTAATTAGATTAGTAGGATACACTGAATTGAAATTAATACGTACAGTGCATTGAGAATAATAGTTTTTTCTTATTAACTACGAAAATAGGAATAGGGAAGTATGAAAGAGAGTAGGAAACTAAGAAGTATGTTTTCATGCGGTCATAAAATTTGCTGCGGTATAAAGCCAGGTATAATTCCTCAGGAAATTTTGAAAACAGGGGGGGGGTGCAAACCCTTGGAGGCGGAGCAAAAGACATTTTTGCAATGTCCCTCTGTTGCTATTCTGTCCTGCTTCTGTCGTCCCCCTTCTTACATCTCTATAATTTTCACTGCTTTGATACTTTTCTTGAACTATCAATATTATATAGCAGCGTTCTATATCCAATTAATAATATTAGTAGGATACACTGAATTGAAATTAATACGTACAGTGCATTGAGAATAATGGTTTTTTCTTATTAACTACGAAAATAGGAATAGGGAAGTATGAAAGAAAGTAGGAAACTAAGAAGTATGTTTTCATGCGGTCGTAAAATTTGCTCGGGTATATAGCCAGGTATAATTCCTTAGGCAATTTTGAAAACCGATGGGGGGGGGGTGCAAACCCTTGGAGGCGGAGCAAAAGACATTTTTGCAATGTCCGTCTGTTGCTATTCTGTCCTGCTTCTGTCGTCCCCCTTCTTACATCTCTATAATTTTCACTGCTTTGATACTTTTCTTGAACTATCAATATTATATAACAGCGTTCTATATATAATTAATTAGATTAGTAGGATACACTGAATTGAAATTAATACGTACAGTGCATTGAGAATAATAGTTTTTTCTTATTAACTACGAAAATAGGAATAGGGAAGTATGAAAGAAAGTAGGAAACTAAGAAGTATGTTTTCATGCGGTCATAAAATTTGCTCGTGTATATAGCCAGGTATAATTTCTTAGGAAATTTTGAAAACAGATGGGGGGGGGGTGCAAACCCTTGGAGGCGGAGCAAAAGACATTTTTGCAATGTCCGTCTGTTGCTATTCTGTCCTGCTTCTGTCGTCCCCCTTCTTACATCTCTATAATTTTCACTGCTTTGATACTTTTCTTGAACTATCAATATTATATAGCAGTGTTCTATATATAATTAATTAGATTAGTAGGATACACTGAATTGAAATTAATACGTACAGTACATTGAGAACAATAGTTTTTTCTTATTAACTACGAAAATAGGAATAGGGAAGTATGAAAGAAAGTAGGAAACTAAGAAGTATGTTTTCATGCGGTCATAAAATTTGCTCGGGTATATAGCCAGGTATAATTCCTTAGGAAATTTTGAAAACAGGGGGGGGGGTGCAAACCCTTGGAGGCGGAGCAAAAGACATTTTTGCAATGTCCGTCTGTTGCTATTCTGTCCTGCTTCTGTCGTCCCCCTTCTTACATCTCTATAATTTTCACTGCTTTGATACTTTTCTTGAACTATCAATATTATATAGCAGCCTTCTATATATAATTAATTAGATTAGTAGGATACACTGAATTGAAATTAATACGTACAGTGCATTGAGAATAATAGTTTTTTCTTATTAACTACGAAAATAGGAATAGGGAAGTATGAAAGAAAGTAGGAAACTAAGAAGTATGTTTTCATGCGGTCATAAAATTTGCTCGGGTATAAAGCCAGGTATAATTCCTTAGGAAATTTTGAAAACAGGGGGGGGGGGTGCAAACCCTTGGAGGCGGAGCAAAAGACATTTTTGCAATGTACGTCTGTTGCTACTCTGTCCTGCTTCTGTCGTCCCCCTTCTTACATCTCCATAATTTTCACTGCTTTGATACTTTTCTTGAACTATCAATATTATATAGCAGCGTTCTATATATAATTAATTAGATTAGTAGGATACACTGAATTGAAATTAATACGTACAGTGCATTGAGAATAATAGTTTTTTCTTATTAACTACGAAAATAGGAATAGGGAAGTATGAAAGAGAGTAGGAAACTAAGAAGTTTGTTTTCATGCGGTCATAAAATTTGCTCGGGTATAAAGCCAGGTATAATTCCTCAGGAAATTTTGAAAACAGGGGGGGGGGTGCAAACCCTTGGAGGCGGAGCAAAAGACATTTTTGCAATGTCCGTCTGTTGCTATTCTGTCCTGCTTCAGTCGTCGCCCTTCTTACATCTCTATAATTTTCACTGCTTTGATACTTTTCTTGAACTATCAATATTATATAACAGCGTTCTATATATAATTAATTAGATTAGTAGGATACACTGAATTGAAATTAATACGTTCAGTGCATTGAGAATAATAGTTTTTTCTTATTAACTACGAAAATAGGAATAGGGAAGTATGAAAGAAAGTAGGAAACTAAGAAGTATGTTTTCATGCGGTCATAAAATTTGCTCGTGTATATAGCCAGGTATAATTTCTTAGGAAATTTTGAAAACAGATGGGGGGGGGTGCAAACCCTTGGAGGCGGAGCAAAAGACATTTTTGCAATGTCCGTCTGTTGCTATTCTGTCCTGCTTCTGTCGTCCCCCTTCTTACATCTCTATAATTTTCACTGCTTTGATACTTTTCTTGAACTATCAATATTATATAGCAGTGTTCTATATATAATTAATTAGATTAGTAGGATACACTGAATTGAAATTAATACGTACAGTACATTGAGAACAATAGTTTTTTCTTATTAACTACGAAAATAGGAATAGGGAAGTATGAAAGAAAGTAGGAAACTAAGAAGTATGTTTTCATGCGGTCATAAAATTTGCTCGGGTATATAGACAGGTATAATTCCTTAGGAAATTTTGAAAACAGAGAGGGGGGGGTGCAAACCCTTGGAGGCGGAGCAAAAGACATTTTTGCAATGTCCGTCTGTTGCTATTCTGTCCTGCTTCTGTCGTCCCCCTTCTTACATCTCTATAATTTTCACTGCTTTGATACTTTTCTTGAACTATCAATATTATATAACAGCGTTCTATATATAATTAATTAGATTAGTAGGATACACTGAATTGAAATTAATACGTACAGTGCATTGAGAATAATAGTTTTTTCTTATTAACTACGAAAATAGGAATAGGGAAGTATGAAAGAAAGTAGGAAACTAAGAAGTATGTTTTCATGCGGTCATAAAATTTGCTCGTGTATATAGCCAGGTATAATTTCTTAGGAAATTTTGAAAACAGATGGGGGGGGGTGCAAACCCTTGGAGGCGGAGCAAAAGACATTTTTGCAATGTCCGTCTGTTGCTATTCTGTCCTGCTTCTGTCGTCCCCCTTCTTACATCTCTATAATTTTCACTGCTTTGATACTTTTCTTGAACTATCAATATTATATAGCAGCGTTCTATATATAATTAATTAGATTAGTAGGATACACTGAATTGAAATTAATACGTACAGTGCATTGAGAATAATAGTTTTTTCTTATTAACTACGAAAATAGGAATAGGGAAGTATGAAAGAAAGTAGGAAACTAAGAAGTATGTTTTCATGCGGTCATAAAATTTGCTGGGGTATATAGCCAGGTATTATTCCTTAGGAAATTTTGAAAACTGATGGGGGGGGGTGCAAACCCTTGGAGGCGGAGCAAAAGACATTTTTGCAATGTCCGTCTGTTGCTATTCTGTCCTGCTTCTGTCGTCCCCGTTCTTACATCTCTATAATTTTCACTGCTTTGATACTTTTCTTGAACTATCAATATTATATAGCAGCGTTCTATATATAATTAATTAGATTAGTAGGATACACTGAATTTAAATTAATACGTACAGTGCATTGAGAACAATAGTTTTTTCTTATTAACTAAGAAAATAGGAATAGGGAAGTATGAAAGAAAGTAGGAAACTAAGAAGTATGTTTTCATGCGGTCATAAAATTTGCTCGGGTATAAAGCCAGGTATAATTTCTTAGGAAATTTTGAAAACAGGGGGGGGGGTGCAAACCCTTGGAGGCGGAGCAAAAGACATTTTTGCAATGTCCGTCTGTTGCTATTCTGTCCTGCTTCTGTCGTCCCCCTTCTTACATCTCTATAATTTTCACTGCTTTGATACTTTTCTTGAACAATCAATATTATATAGCGGCGTTCTATATATAATTAATTAGATTAGTAGGATACACTGAATTGAAATTAATACGTACAGTACATTGAGAACAATAATTTTTTCTTATTAACTACGAAAATAGGAATAGGGAAGTATGAAGGAAAGTAGGAAACTAAGAAGTATGTTTTCATGCGGTCATAAAATTTGCTCGGGTATAAAGCCAGGTATAATTCCTTAGGAAATTTTGAAAACAGGGGGGGGGGTGCAAACCCTTGGAGGCGGAGCAAAAGACATTTTTGCAATGTCCGTCTGTTGCTATTCTGTCCTGCTTCTGTCGTCCCCCTTCTTACATCTCTATAATTTTCACTGCTTTGATACTTTTCTTGAACAATCAATATTATATAGCAGCGTTCTATATATAATTAATTAGATTAGTAGGATACACTGAATTGAAATTAATACGTACAGTACATTGAGAACAATAATTTTTTCTTATTAACTACGAAAATAGGAATAGGGAAGTATGAAAGAAAGTAGGAAACTAAGAAGTATGTTTTCATGCGGTCATAAAATTTGCTCGGGTATATAGCCAGGTATAATTCCTTAGGAAATTTTGAAAACAGGGGGGGGGGTGCAAACCCTTGGAGGCGGAGCAAAAGACATTTTTGCAATGTCCGTCTGTTGCTATTCTGTCCTGCTTCTGTCGTCCCCCTTCTTACATCTCTATAATTTTCACTGCTTTGATACTTTTCTTGAACAATCAATATTATATAGCGGCGTTCTATATATAATTAATTAGATTAGTAGGATACACTCAATTGAAATTAATACGTTCAGTACATTGAGAACAATAATTTTTTCTTATTAACTACGAAAATAGGAATAGGGAAGTATGAAAGAGAGTAGGAAACTAAGAAGTATGTTTTCATGCGGTCATAAAATTTGCTGCGGTATAAAGCCAGGTATAATTCCTCAGGAAATTTTGAAAACAGGGGGGGGGGGTGCAAACCCTTGGAGGCGGAGCAAAAGACATTTTTGCAATGTCCCTCTGTTGCTATTCTGTCCTGCTTCTGTCGTCCCCCTTCTTACATCTCTATAATTTTCACTGCTTTGATACTTTTCTTGAACTATCAATATTATATAGCAGCGTTCTATATCCAATTAATAATATTAGTAGGATACACTGAATTGAAATTAATACGTACAGTGCATTGAGAATAATAGTTTTTTCTTATTAACTACGAAAATAGGAATAGGGAAGTATGAAAGAGAGTAGGAAACTAAGAAGTATGTTTTCATGCGGTCATAAAATTTGCTGGGGTATATAGCCAGGTATTATTCCTTAGGAAATTTTGAAAACTGATGGGGGGGGTGCAAACCCTTGGAGGCGGAGCAAAAGACATTTTTGCAATGTCCGTCTGTTGCTATTCTGTCCTGCTTCTGTCGTCCCCGTTCTTACATCTCTATAATTTTCACTGCTTTGATACTTTTCTTGAACTATCAATATTATATAGCAGCGTTCTATATCCAATTAATAATATTAGTAGGATACACTGAATTGAAATTAATACGTACAGTGCATTGAGAATAATAGTTTTTTCTTATTAACTACGAAAATAGGAATAGGGAAGTATGAAAGAAAGTAGGAAACTAAGATGTATGTTTTCATGCGGTCATAAAATTTGCTCGGGTATATAGCCAGGTATAATTCCTTAGGAAATTTTGAAAACAGATGGGGGGGGGTGCAAACCCTTGGAGGCGGAGCAAAAGACATTTTTGCAATGTCCGTCTGTTGCTATTCTGTCCTGCTTCAGTCGTCGCCCTTCTTACATCTCTATAATTTTCACTGCTTTGATACTTTTCTTGAACTATCAATATTATATAACAGCGTTCTATATATAATTAATTAGATTAGTAGGATACACTGAATTGAAATTAATACGTACAGTGCATTGAGAATAATAGTTTTTTCTTATTAACTACGAAAATAGGAATAGGGAAGTATGAAAGAAAGTAGGAAACTAAGAAGTATGTTTTCATGCGGTCATAAAATTTGCTCGTGTATATAGCCAGGTATAATTTCTTAGGAAATTTTGAAAACAGATGGGGGGGGGGGTGCAAACCCTTGGAGGCGGAGCAAAAGACATTTTTGCAATGTCCGTCTGTTGCTATTCTGTCCTGCTTCTGTCGTCCCCCTTCTTACATCTCTATAATTTTCACTGCTTTGATACTTTTCTTGAACTATCAATATTATATAGCAGTGTTCTATATATAATTAATTAGATTAGTAGGATACACTGAATTGAAATTAATACGTACAGTACATTGAGAACAATAGTTTTTTCTTATTAACTACGAAAATAGGAATAGGGAAGTATGAAAGAAAGTAGGAAACTAAGAAGTATGTTTTCATGCGGTCATAAAATTTGCTCGGGTATATAGCCAGGTATAATTCCTTAGGAAATTTTGAAAACAGGGGTGGGGGGTGCAAACCCTTGGAGGCGGAGCAAAAGACATTTTTGCAATGTCCGTCTGTTGCTATTCTGTCCTGCTTCTGTCGTCCCCCTTCTTACATCTCTATAATTTTCACTGCTTTGATACTTTTCTTGAACTATCAATATTATATAGCAGCCTTCTATATATAATTAATTAGATTAGTAGGATACACTGAATTGAAATTAATACGTACAGTGCATTGAGAATAATAGTTTTTTCTTATTAACTACGAAAATAGGAATAGGGAAGTATGAAAGAAAGTAGGAAACTAAGAAGTATGTTTTCATGCGGTCATAAAATTTGCTCGGGTATATAGCCTGGTATAATTCCTTAGGAAATTTTGAAAACAGGGGGGGGGGGGTGCAAACCCTTGGAGGCGGAGCAAAAGACATTTTTGCAATGTCCGTCTGTTGCTATTCTGTCCTGCTTCTGTCGTCCCCCTTCTTACATCTCTATAATTTTCACTGCTTTGATACTTTTCTTGAACTATCAATATTATATAGCAGCCTTCTATATATAATTAATTAGATTAGTAGGATACACTGAATTGAAATTAATACGTACAGTGCATTGAGAATAATAGTTTTTTCTTATTAACTACGAAAATAGGAATAGGGAAGTATGAAAGAGAGTAGGAAACTAAGAAGTATGTTTTCATGCGGTCATAAAATTTGCTGGGGTATATAGCCAGGTATTATTCCTTAGGAAATTTTGAAAACAGATGGGGGGGGGGTGCAAACCCTTGGAGGCGGAGCAAAAGACATTTTTGCAATGTCCGTCTGTTGCTATTCTGTCCTGCTTCTGTCGTCCCCGTTCTTACATCTCTATAATTTTCACTGCTTTGATACTTTTCTTGAACTATCAATATTATATAGCAGCGTTCTATATATAATTAATTATATTAGTAGGATACACTGAATTTAAATTAATACGTACAGTGCATTGAGAACAATAGTTTTTTCTTATTAACTAAGAAAATAGGAATAGGGAAGTATGAAAGAAAGTAGGAAACTAAGAAGTATGTTTTCATGCGGTCATAAAATTTGCTCGGGTATATAGCCAGGTATAATTCCTTAGGAAATTTTGAAAACAGATGGGGGGGGGTGCAAACCCTTGGAGGCGGAGCAAAAGACATTTTTGCAATGTCCGTCTGTTGCTATTCTGTCCTGCTTCAGTCGTCGCCCTTCTTACATCTCTATAATTTTCACTGCTTTGATACTTTTCTTGAACTATCAATATTATATAACAGCGTTCTATATATAATTAATTAGATTAGTAGGATACACTGAATTGAAATTAATACGTACAGTGCATTGAGAATAATAGTTTTTTCTTATTAACTACGAAAATAGGAATAGGGAAGTATGAAAGAAAGTAGGAAACTAAGAAGTATGTTTTCATGCGGTCATAAAATTTGCTCGTGTATATAGCCAGGTATAATTTCTTAGGAAATTTTGAAAACAGATGGGGGGGGGTGCAAACCCTTGGAGGCGGAGCAAAAGACATTTTTGCAATGTCCGTCTGTTGCTATTCTGTCCTGCTTCTGTCGTCCCCCTTCTTACATCTCTATAATTTTCACTGCTTTGATACTTTTCTTGAACTATCAATATTATATAGCAGTGTTCTATATATAATTAATTAGATTAGTAGGATACACTGAATTGAAATTAATACGTACAGTACATTGAGAACAATAGTTTTTTCTTATTAACTACGAAAATAGGAATAGGGAAGTATGAAAGAAAGTAGGAAACTAAGAAGTATGTTTTCATGCGGTCATAAAATTTGCTCGGGTATATAGCCAGGTATAATTCCTTAGGAAATTTTGAAAACAGTTGGGGGGGGGGGGGGTGCAAACCCTTGGAGGCGGAGCAAAAGACATTTTTGCAATGTCCGTCTGTTGCTATTCTGTCCTGCTTCTGTCGTCCCCCTTCTTACATCTCTATAATTTTCACTGCTTTGATACTTTTCTTGAACTATCAATATTATATAGCAGCGTTCTATATATAATTAATTAGATTAGTAGGATACACTGAATTGAAATTAATACGTACAGTACATTGAGAAAAATAATTTTTCTTATTAACTACGAAAATAGGAATAGGGAAGTATGAAAGAAAGTAGGAAACTAAGAAGTATGTTTTCATGCGGTCATAAAATTTGCTCGGGTATAAAGCCAGGTATAATTCCTTAGGAAAGTTTGAAAACAGATGGGGGGGTGCACCCCTTGGAGGCGGAGCAAAAGACATTTTTGCAATGTCCGTCTGTTGCTATTCTGTCCTGCTTCTGTCGTCCCCCTTCTTACATCTCTATAATTTTCACTGCTTTGATACTTTTCTTGAACTATCAATATTATATAGCAGCGTTCTATATATAATTAATTAGATTAGTAGGATACACTGAATTGAAATTAATACGTACAGTACATTGAGAACAATAGTTTTTTCTTATTAACTACGAAAATAGGAATAGGGAAGTATGAAAGAAAGTAGGAAACTAAGAAGTATGTTTTCATGCGGTCATAAAATTTGCTCGGGTATATAGCCAGGTATAATTCCTTAGGCAATTTTGAAAACCGTTGGGGGGGGGGGGTGCAAACCCTTGGAGGCGGAGCAAAAGACATTTTTGCAATGTCCGTCTGTTGCTATTCTGTCCTGCTTCTGTCGTCCCCGTTCTTACATCTCTATAATTTTCACTGCTTTGATACTTTTCTTGAACTATCAATATTATATAGCAGCGTTCTATATATAATTAATTAGATTAGTAGGATACACTGAATTTAAATTAATACGTACAGTGCATTGAGAACAATAGTTTTTTCTTATTAACTACGAAAATAGGAATAGGGAAGTATGAAAGAAAGTAGGAAACTAAGAAGTATGTTTTCATGCGGTCATAAAATTTGCTCGGGTATATAGCCAGGTATAATTCCTTAGGAAATTTTGAAAACTGAGGGGCGGGGGGGGGGGTGCAAACCCTTGGAGGCGGAGCAAAAGACATTTTTGCAATGTCCGTCTGTTGCTATTCTGTCCTGCTTCAGTCGTCGCCCTTCTTACATCTCTATAATTTTCACTGCTTTGATACTTTTCTTGAACTATCAATATTATATAACAGCGTTCTATATATAATTAATTAGATTAGTAGGATACACTGAATTGAAATTAATACGTACAGTGCATTGAGAATAATAGTTTTTTCTTATTAACTACGAAAATAGGAATAGGGAAGTATGAAAGAAAGTAGGAAACTAAGAAGTATGTTTTCATGCGGTCATAAAATTTGCTCGTGTATATAGCCAGGTATAATTTCTTAGGAAATTTTGAAAACAGATGGGGGGGGGTGCAAACCCTTGGAGGCGGAGCAAAAGACATTTTTGCAATGTCCGTCTGTTGCTATTCTGTCCTGCTTCTGTCGTCCCCCTTCTTACATCTCTATAATTTTCACTGCTTTGATACTTTTCTTGAACTATCAATATTATATAGCAGTGTTCTATATATAATTAATTAGATTAGTAGGATACACTGAATTGAAATTAATACGTACAGTACATTGAGAACAATAGTTTTTTCTTATTAACTACGAAAATAGGAATAGGGAAGTATGAAAGAAAGTAGGAAACTAAGAAGTATGTTTTCATGCGGTCATAAAATTTGCTCGGGTATATAGCCAGGTATAATTCCTTAGGAAATTTTGAAAACAGTTGGGGGGGGGGGTGCAAACCCTTGGAGGCGGAGCAAAAGACATTTTTGCAATGTCCGTCTGTTGCTATTCTGTCCTGCTTCTGTCGTCCCCCTTCTTACATCTCTATAATTTTCACTGCTTTGATACTTTTCTTGAACTATCAATATTATATAGCAGCGTTCTATATATAATTAATTAGATTAGTAGGATACACTGAATTGAAATTAATACGTACAGTACATTGAGAAAAATAATTTTTCTTATTAACTACGAAAATAGGAATAGGGAAGTATGAAAGAAAGTAGGAAACTAAGAAGTATGTTTTCATGCGGTCATAAAATTTGCTCGGGTATAAAGCCAGGTATAATTCCTTAGGAAAGTTTGAAAACAGATGGGGGGGTGCACCCCTTGGAGGCGGAGCAAAAGACATTTTTGCAATGTCCGTCTGTTGCTATTCTGTCCTGCTTCTGTCGTCCCCCTTCTTACATCTCTATAATTTTCACTGCTTTGATACTTTTCTTGAACTATCAATATTATATAGCAGCGTTCTATATATAATTAATTAGATTAGTAGGATACACTGAATTGAAATTAATACGTACAGTACATTGAGAACAATAGTTTTTTCTTATTAACTACGAAAATAGGAATAGGGAAGTATGAAAGAAAGTAGGAAACTAAGAAGTATGTTTTCATGCGGTCATAAAATTTGCTCGGGTATATAGCCAGGTATAATTCCTTAGGCAATTTTGAAAACCGTTGGGGGGGGGGGTGCAAACCCTTGGAGGCGGAGCAAAAGACATTTTTGCAATGTCCGTCTGTTGCTATTCTGTCCTGCTTCTGTCGTCCCCGTTCTTACATCTCTATAATTTTCACTGCTTTGATACTTTTCTTGAACTATCAATATTATATAGCAGCGTTCTATATATAATTAATTAGATTAGTAGGATACACTGAATTTAAATTAATACGTACAGTGCATTGAGAACAATAGTTTTTTCTTATTAACTACGAAAATAGGAATAGGGAAGTATGAAAGAAAGTAGGAAACTAAGAAGTATGTTTTCATGCGGTCATAAAATTTGCTCGGGTATAAAGCCAGGTATAATTCCTTAGGCAATTTTGAAAACCGTTGGGGGGGGGGGGGTGCAAACCCTTGGAGGCGGAGCAAAAGACATTTTTGCAATGTCCGTCTGTTGCTATTCTGTCCTGCTTCTGTCGTCCCCGTTCTTACATCTCTATAATTTTCACTGCTTTGATACTTTTCTTGAACTATCAATATTATATAGCAGCGTTCTATATATAATTAATTAGATTAGTAGGATACACTGAATTTAAATTAATACGTACAGTGCATTGAGAACAATAGTTTTTTCTTATTAACTACGAAAATAGGAATAGGGAAGTATGAAAGAAAGTAGGAAACTAAGAAGTATGTTTTCATGCGGTCATAAAATTTGCTCGGGTATATAGCCAGGTATAATTCCTTAGGAAATTTTGAAAACTGAGGGGCGGGGGGGGGGTGCAAACCCTTGGAGGCGGAGCAAAAGACATTTTTGCAATGTCCGTCTGTTGCTATTCTGTCCTGCTTCAGTCGTCGCCCTTCTTACATCTCTATAATTTTCACTGCTTTGATACTTTTCTTGAACTATCAATATTATATAACAGCGTTCTATATATAATTAATTAGATTAGTAGGATACACTGAATTTAAATTAATACGTACAGTGCATTGAGAACAATAGTTTTTTCTTATTAACTACGAAAATAGGAATAGGGAAGTATGAAAGAAAGTAGGAAACTAAGAAGTATGTTTTCATGCGGTCATAAAATTTGCTCGGGTATATAGCCAGGTATAATTCCTTAGGAAATTTTGAAAACTGAGGGGCGGGGGGGGGGGGGGTGCAAACCCTTGGAGGCGGAGCAAAAGACATTTTTGCAATGTCCGTCTGTTGCTATTCTGTCCTGCTTCAGTCGTCGCCCTTCTTACATCTCTATAATTTTCACTGCTTTGATACTTTTCTTGAACTATCAATATTATATAACAGCGTTCTATATATAATTAATTAGATTAGTAGGATACACTGAATTGAAATTAATACGTACAGTACATTGAGAACAATAGTTTTTTCTTATTAACTACGAAAATAGGAATAGGGAAGTATGAAAGAAAGTAGGAAACTAAGAAGTATGTTTTCATGCGGTCATAAAATTTGCTCGGGTATATAGCCAGGTATAATTCCTTAGGCAATTTTGAAAACCGTTGGGGGGGGGGGTGCAAACCCTTGGAGGCGGAGCAAAAGACATTTTTGCAATGTCCGTCTGTTGCTATTCTGTCCTGCTTCTGTCGTCCCCGTTCTTACATCTCTATAATTTTCACTGCTTTGATACTTTTCTTGAACTATCAATATTATATAGCAGCGTTCTATATATAATTAATTAGATTAGTAGGATACACTGAATTTAAATTAATACGTACAGTGCATTGAGAACAATAGTTTTTTCTTATTAACTACGAAAATAGGAATAGGGAAGTATGAAAGAAAGTAGGAAACTAAGAAGTATGTTTTCATGCGGTCATAAAATTTGCTCGGGTATAAAGCCAGGTATAATTCCTTAGGCAATTTTGAAAACCGTTGGGGGGGGGGGGGTGCAAACCCTTGGAGGCGGAGCAAAAGACATTTTTGCAATGTCCGTCTGTTGCTATTCTGTCCTGCTTCTGTCGTCCCCGTTCTTACATCTCTATAATTTTCACTGCTTTGATACTTTTCTTGAACTATCAATATTATATAGCAGCGTTCTATATATAATTAATTAGATTAGTAGGATACACTGAATTTAAATTAATACGTACAGTGCATTGAGAACAATAGTTTTTTCTTATTAACTACGAAAATAGGAATAGGGAAGTATGAAAGAAAGTAGGAAACTAAGAAGTATGTTTTCATGCGGTCATAAAATTTGCTCGGGTATATAGCCAGGTATAATTCCTTAGGAAATTTTGAAAACTGAGGGGTGGGGGGGGGGGTGCAAACCCTTGGAGGCGGAGCAAAAGACATTTTTGCAATGTCCGTCTGTTGCTATTCTGTCCTGCTTCAGTCGTCGCCCTTCTTACATCTCTATAATTTTCACTGCTTTGATACTTTTCTTGAACTATCAATATTATATAACAGCGTTCTATATATAATTAATTAGATTAGTAGGATACACTGAATTTAAATTAATACGTACAGTGCATTGAGAACAATAGTTTTTTCTTATTAACTACGAAAATAGGAATAGGGAAGTATGAAAGAAAGTAGGAAACTAAGAAGTATGTTTTCATGCGGTCATAAAATTTGCTCGGGTATATAGCCAGGTATAATTCCTTAGGAAATTTTGAAAACTGAGGGGCGGGGGGGGGGGGTGCAAACCCTTGGAGGCGGAGCAAAAGACATTTTTGCAATGTCCGTCTGTTGCTATTCTGTCCTGCTTCAGTCGTCGCCCTTCTTACATCTCTATAATTTTCACTGCTTTGATACTTTTCTTGAACTATCAATATTATATAACAGCGTTCTATATATAATTAATTAGATTAGTAGGATACACTGAATTGAAATTAATACGTACAGTGCATTGAGAATAATAGTTTTTTCTTATTAACTACGAAAATAGGAATAGGGAAGTATGAAAGAAAGTAGGAAACTAAGAAGTATGTTTTC
Organism: Bombus vancouverensis nearcticus; assembly: GCF_051014615.1. Classification (NCBI taxonomy): domain Eukaryota; kingdom Metazoa; phylum Arthropoda; class Insecta; order Hymenoptera; family Apidae; genus Bombus; species Bombus vancouverensis. Next base: position 10,271,157 of record NC_134911.1, read on the forward strand.
ATGCGGTCATAAAATTTGCTCGTGTATATAGCCAGGTATAATTTCTTAGGAAATTTTGAAAACAGATGGGGGGGGGGTGCAAACCCTTGGAGGCGGAGCAAAAGACATTTTTGCAATGTCCGTCTGTTGCTATTCTGTCCTGCTTCTGTCGTCCCCCTTCTTACATCTCTATAATTTTCACTGCTTTGATACTTTTCTTGAACTATCAATATTATATAGCAGTGTTCTATATATAATTAATTAGATTAGTAGGATACACTGAATTGAAATTAATACGTACAGTACATTGAGAACAATAGTTTTTTCTTATTAACTACGAAAATAGGAATAGGGAAGTATGAAAGAAAGTAGGAAACTAAGAAGTATGTTTTCATGCGGTCATAAAATTTGCTCGGGTATATAGCCAGGTATAATTCCTTAGGAAATTTTGAAAACAGTTGGGGGGGGGGTGCAAACCCTTGGAGGCGGAGCAAAAGACATTTTTGCAATGTCCGTCTGTTGCTATTCTGTCCTGCTTCTGTCGTCCCCCTTCTTACATCTCTATAATTTTCACTGCTTTGATACTTTTCTTGAACTATCAATATTATATAGCAGCGTTCTATATATAATTAATTAGATTAGTAGGATACACTGAATTGAAATTAATACGTACAGTACATTGAGAAAAATAATTTTTCTTATTAACTACGAAAATAGGAATAGGGAAGTATGAAAGAAAGTAGGAAACTAAGAAGTATGTTTTCATGCGGTCATAAAATTTGCTCGGGTATAAAGCCAGGTATAATTCCTTAGGAAAGTTTGAAAACAGATGGGGGGGTGCACCCCTTGGAGGCGGAGCAAAAGACATTTTTGCAATGTCCGTCTGTTGCTATTCTGTCCTGCTTCTGTCGTCCCCCTTCTTACATCTCTATAATTTTCACTGCTTTGATACTTTTCTTGAACTATCAATATTATATAGCAGCGTTCTATATATAATTAATTAGATTAGTAGGATACAGTGAATTGAAATTAATACGTACAGTACATTGAGAACAATAGTTTTTTCTTATTAACTACGAAAATAGGAATAGGGAAGTATGAAAGAAAGTAGGAAACTAAGAAGTATGTTTTCATGCGGTCATAAAATTTGCTCGGGTATATAGCCAGGTATAATTCCTTAGGCAATTTTGAAAACCGTTGGGGGGGGGGGTGCAAACCCTTGGAGGCGGAGCAAAAGACATTTTTGCAATGTCCGTCTGTTGCTATTCTGTCCTGCTTCTGTCGTCCCCGTTCTTACATCTCTATAATTTTCACTGCTTTGATACTTTTCTTGAACTATCAATATTATATAGCAGCGTTCTATATATAATTAATTAGATTAGTAGGATACACTGAATTTAAATTAATACGTACAGTGCATTGAGAACAATAGTTTTTTCTTATTAACTACGAAAATAGGAATAGGGAAGTATGAAAGAAAGTAGGAAACTAAGAAGTATGTTTTCATGCGGTCATAAAATTTGCTCGGGTATATAGCCAGGTATAATTCCTTAGGAAATTTTGAAAACTGAGGGGCGGGGGGGGGGTGCAAACCCTTGGAGGCGGAGCAAAAGACATTTTTGCAATGTCCGTCTGTTGCTATTCTGTCCTGCTTCTGTCGTCCCCGTTCTTACATCTCTATAATTTTCACTGCTTTGATACTTTTCTTGAACTATCAATATTATATAGCAGTGTTCTATATATAATTAATTAGATTAGTAGGATACACTGAATTTAAATTAATACGTACAGTGCATTGAGAACAATAGTTTTTTCTTATTAACTAAGAAAATAGGAATAGGGAAGTATGAAAGAAAGTAGGAAACTAAGAAGTATGTTTTCATGCGGTCATAAAATTTGCTCGGGTATAAAGCCAGGTATAATTCCTTAGGAAATTTTGAAAACAGTGGGGGGGGGTGCATACCCTTGGAGGCGGAGCAAAAGACATTTTTGCAATGTCCGTCTGTTGCTATTCTGTCCTGCTTCTGTCGTCCCCCTTCTTACATCTCTATAATTTTCACTGCTTTGATACTTTTCTTGAACAATCAATATTATATAGCAGCGTTCTATATATAATTAATTAGATTAGTAGGATACACTGAATTGAAATTAATACGTACAGTACATTGAGAACAATAATTTTTTCTTATTAACTACGAAAATAGGAATAGGGAAGTATGAAAGAAAGTAGGAAACTAAGAAGTATGTTTTCATGCGGTCATAAAATTTGCTGGGGTATATAGCCAGGTATAATTCCTTCGGAAATTTTGAAAACGGGGGGGGGGGGTGCAAACCCTTGGAGGCGGAGCAAAAGACATTTTTGCAATGTCCGTCTGTTGCTATTCTGTCCTGCTTCTGTCCTCCTCTTTCTTACATCTCTATAATTTTCACTGCTTTGATACTTTTCTTGAACTATCAATATTATATAGCAGCGTTCTATATCCAATTAATAATATTAGTAAGATACACTGAATTGAAATTAATACGTACAGTACATTGAGAATAATAGTTTTTTCTTATTAACTACGAAAATAGGAATAGGGAAGTATGAAAGAAAGTAGGAAACTAAGAAGTATGTTTTCATGCGGTCATAAAATTTGCTCGGGTATAAAGCCAGGTATAATTCCTTAGGAAATTTTGAAAACAGGGGGGGGAGGTGCAAACCCTTGGAGGCGGAGCAAAAGACATTTTTGCAATGTCCGTCTGTTGCTATTCTGTCCTGCTTCTGTCGTCCCCCTTCTTACATCTCTATAATTTTCACTGCTTTGATACTTTTCTTGAACTATCAATATTATATAGCAGCGTTCTATATATAATTAATTAGATTAGTAGGATACACTGAATTGAAATCAATACGTACAGTACATTGAGAAAAATAATTTTTCTTATTAACTACGAAAATAGGAATAGGGAAGTATGAAAGAAAGTAGGAAACTAAGAAGTATGTTTTCATGCGGTCATAAAATTTGCTCGGGTATAAAGCCAGGTATAATTCCTTAGGAAATTTTGAAAACCGATGGGGGGGAGTGCAAACCCTTGGAGGCGGAGCAAAAGACATTTTTGCAATGTCCGTCTGTTGCTATTCTATCCTGCTTCTGTCGTCCCCCTTCACACATCTCATTTATTTTCACTGCTTTGATACTTTTCTTGAACTATCAATATTATATAACAGCGTTCTATATATAATTAATTAGATTAGTAGGATACACTGAATTGAAATTAACACGTACAGTGCATTGAGAACAATAATTTTTCTTATTAACTACGAAAATAGGAATAGGGAAGTATGAAAGAAAGTAGGAAACTAAGAAGTATGTTTTCATGCGGTCATAAAATTTGCTCGGGTATAAAGCCAGGTATAATTCCTTAGGAAATTTTGAAAACAGATGGGGGGAGCAAACCCTTGGAGGCGGAGCAAAAGACATTTTTGCAATGTCCGTCTGTTGCTATTCTGTCCTGCTTCTGTCGTCCCCCTTCTTACATCTCTATAATTTTCACTGCTTTGATACTTTTCTTGAACTATCAATATTATATAGCAGCGTTCTATATATAATTAATTAGATTAGTAGGATACACTGAATTGAAATTAATACGTACAGTGCATTGAGAATAATAGTTTTTTCTTATTAACTACGAAAATAGGAATAGGGAAGTATGAAAGAAAGTAGGAAACTAAGTAGTATGTTTTCATGCGGTCATAAAATTTGCTCGGGTATAAAGCCAGGTATAATTCCTTAGGAAATTTTGAAAACAGGCGGGGGAGGTGCAAACCCTTGGAGGCGGAGCAAAAGACATTTTTGCAATGTCCGTCTGTTGCTATTCTGTCCTGCTTCTGTCGTCCTCTTTCTTACATCTCTATAATTTTCACTGCTTTGATACTTTTCTTGAACTATCAATATTATATAGCAGCGTTCTATATCCAATTAATAATATTAGTAGGATACACTGAATTGAAATTAATGCGTACAGTACATTGAGTACATAAAAAATAAATATTATTGTTTAATAAAATAATTAAAATTAATAAAATTAAATTTACAAGAACAAATTCTATAGTAAATTTAATATTAATCAACTTAAAAAAAATTAAATTACTTAATTTAATATTAAATTTTTAAAAAATTTTATAAAAATATCTATAATTCCCAAAATTATTATTTTAATTTAAACTGTTTTCTGTTAAATTAATATTTTTAGTTATATAGTTTAATAAAAACATTAATTTTGTAAATTAAAAATCTAAAAATATTAATATAACTAGTAAAATAATTTTAATATATTAAATTTATTACTATTATGGAAAACTCTTATAATTGTATTCTTCTTTATATTTATATATCTGTTAGGACCGTTCGCGGAGAGACGCGGTCGCGAGGAAAACGCGTCAGCGAGAGGCGTAAATTCTCGCTACAATTCGGTGAATCGACGCCGCGAAGTAGTCGTTCCCCTGTTTCGATTAAGATAACAGAGGTGGTTGAATGAATATGACACAGTAGTAAGTTATATTTCACCGTTTATTCCACAACTTATAACGAGGATAGTTACACTGGTGCGTATGTACGAGATGAATGAGTGACTGATCTACGGGTGTGTATACCCGCTCGAAGGATGTTGACCGTTCGAAGGATGTAAAATCGGTACTTTCTTGGGAGACGATGCTGTCTCGGAGGAAGGCTAAGGATGGGTGTGTCTAGCGCACGGGACCATCGGATTTGTTGGTGCCGATGTTATTTAGGAGAGTGAGGGAATAGGCTTCGTTTTTAATTGGTTAAACGAAGGGTCTTAACCGCCCTCGAGAGAAAGTGATTAGTGGGAGGAAAGTTGCAGCTTGCGTGAGAAAAACCAACTTTCCCTTGTCCAGCCGTGGTAGACAATAGTCTTTAGAAATTCCTCGGAACCAGATGTTTGTTTTGTTTAAAGGACCTTTTCTGGGAAATCTATGAGATTTATGGAAGGTACTTGAAACTATGGAGGATACGCTGCGAGTATTCGGTGACATCTGGTTGCCATATTGCCCGCGGTGTGTGGCCTGGGCTAGGTAGAGTGTTACGCGACGTAACAAAATCTAAGAATTAATTTAATTTTAATTTTAAATTATTTTTATTTAAATACTTTTATATCACCTTTAAAACAAATATTATATTTAATTTTATATATTATTTTTATAACAATAAATACCTTAATATATAAACAAATAATTTCATTAAACTTATATATTTTATTAATTATTTTTATTAGAGGAATTTTAATTTTATTCTCTTATTTTATTAGTTTAATTAATAAATTTTCAAAAAAAACTAATTATTTAAATTTATTTTTAACAAATCTAATTTTATTATTAACTTTTTTATTCTTAATAAACCATTGTGATATAAATATTAAAATATTAAATTTTTATTATTACAAAAATAATAAAATTTATAATATTGAAAAATTATATTTAAAACCCAACTATTGTATTCTTTTAATATTTATTATTTTCTAATTATTATACTATTAATTATAACAAGAATTTGTTATATTAAAAATAAAAACTTACGAGCAAAAAAATGAATAAAATAATTTCATCAATTTATAAAATTCATATATTAAATTTACCTATTGTTACGCCACGAGGCTTACCAAAGGCTGTATTTTCTAACCGTCGCTCGCGGTCCTACAACGTCGCAGATGGATCGTCGCGGCTGTCCGGCAAACAAACATTGTAGTGGCAAGAGCATGGTTCATTAAGGGGTCGCCTTCCAGAAAAGACGAAAATAATCGAAGGGCGTGCAGTTCCTTCTGACGAGTCAAGCGTGACACTTCGACAAATCTGACGAGCAAACGAATTTATCTAGAGATCAAAGTCGAGCCAAAATTCTGTAACATCATCATATTATTGTAAAATATATTGTTCTATGTTAACCTGTTAATACAGTGTTACATTCATTAAACCACCTCTGTTATCCTAAACGAAACAGGGGAACGACTATTTCGCGGCGTCGGTTAACATAATCGTAGCGAGAATTTACGCCTCTCGCTGACGCGTTCTCCTAGCGACCGCGTTTCTCCGCGAACGGTCGTAACAAACTCATTCGCTGATATTCTCGCCGAATTGAAAAGATCGCCGCGCAAAGATAGAGAAACGCGAAATCTGTGTATTTATAAACTTGACGTGGCATCGGACGAAGCGACCGTATAATTCGCCAGATCGTTTTCATCGCTTGGCGAAATTTACACGAGCGTGAACAAGCCCAGAGGAACGCGTAAATGGTAAAATACGAGCAGCGGTTGTAGACAGCTTGGCAACGTGCACGCACGATTCATGGTGATTCCCATGTGACTGGGCGTTCATCGATCCGGCTCGGAAATAGGCGACTGACCTATAACGTGTGGATTTCAACCGGCTTAAAATATTGCACGTCTATCTTTCTCTCTGTTATCGTCTTTTTCTATTTTCCTTTTTCTTTTTTTTTTTTTTTCCTGATCATCGGTCCTGATTCTCTCCGTTGAGAACTCGACGTGTTTCGGTGGAATTTCACGCACAGCGCAGACCCGGTCGACGTTAGTTTTCGAAGAAAGGCGAAAATACGCGTAGAAACGGGCTCCGTAGAACGCGATTATTCAGCAGACTGTAGCTTCTTATCTCTTTATTTTCTCTGACGTTGAAACGCTCTATCCAACGAGCATTAGGAAATACGAGCCTCGTAATTACGATGCAATTACCAGAATAAGCTAATAAGAGGCTAATAATAGTAGAGTAGTTGTAGGTAGAATTATCCGGAAATCTTGTTAAAAAAGAAAAACGCTTCATTGTTCCAAGAATAGCGATGGTTGCGAACGGGCGAGAAAAAAGAATAAAAAAAAAAAAAAAGAAAGAAAGGAGCGTGCTGCTCGGCAAACAACGATAATAATATTTCACGACGATTGCGCCGCGTGACTCGGCCACGTAGTCGACCAATAGTTTGTCCTATTAGCGAAGAAAATTGGATGTAACTGGCAGCAAGTGTAACGTTTGCGAAAGAAGCTTTTAGGAAACTCCATTAAGGTTCGGGTAATCCCGTGCTGCATGGAAATCCCGTAAAATGTCAGTCGGCCTCTCTGCCAACGCCTTTACGTAATCGATAATTCGAAACGATAAATATTCATCTGCGTGGATTGTTCGCAAAGGATAGGGAAAATGCGTTTGCCGTGCAAGATTGCGTGGGATCTGGTTCTCGACGCGGCAGAAAATTATCGTCCGCCTTTGATCTGAATTTCAATCGGCTTCTCTTTCAATGTAGTCGAGAGACGATTCAGACGATTTTCATTAAAATTCAATCGTTGGGAATTTCTACCTTCTATTATTTCCAAGGTACTGTTACGTAATAATTATGACAGCGAAATAGAATGGCAAAGAATGCGATGACAATACAGCGTAATGTTAAAAATATCTCTGGTAACTATGTTTAAAGCTACCCACATTCTCGAAACCTACTGCAGAATTTTTCTCCAACTTGCAATTCAACCTTGTTTTAATCCCAACTTATAATTCAATCTCAAAGCTGATCGTTACGACGAATATTTCTAACAGCTTTAATAGTATCTTCATGTTTCTAAATAAACGAATGAAACTTCGAAACAGATCTATTTTTATAGCTGTAATTGTTACAGCATGTACATTGCTTCGGTTTATTTCTACATCTTTTTATATTATATTATCTTATTATATTATTTTCTATTATATGTAATATCTGCTTGCAGTTTCTAATTTGTAGTTTTAACAGTCGTAAAACATACGCAGTGCAGCGATTACATCTTTCGTTACCAAGTTAAATACGACGACAAACGTTCGGAACGCGCGATTAGCTTAATCCAAAAATCTGATTAGGTTTGCTCGGCCGATAAAGCAAATAGATAAACAGGTAAATAATAATATTGCTATTATGGCGATCGTTGGAACATCGCATTGAAGTACGTGCATGATTCGTATCGTGCGACGACGCTCGCAAACCAGCGAATAGAACACAGCGTGGATCGATCCGAGTGACAATTCACGACACCTTTTCCATGTGCGTGTGCACTGTGCACCCTGCGGCTTCCGCGCCTTTTCCCACGGGCCTTTCTGTCTTCCTGGTTTCGCCTCGTTACGCCATATGCCGTGAATACATGTCACGTATGAACGCGTGCATCGTTAACTCTTGCTGTCGTGCATGTGCGTACACCAGCCACAGCATCGCGCAACAATAGGAACAAAGAAAGGAACTGGCGGAACTGTTCGGCTAATAAACCAACCCATCGATCCTGTGACCGTGTCGCTCTCCTTCTATTCCCGGGAGATCAACGTTCCGAGTGTACGTACGTTGGTTGACGATCCGCGAGACGGATCTTCCTGTCGATGGAGTGGAGTGGCGCATACGGTGCATTGTGTCGACCCGTCAATTCAACTTGAATCTTTAGACTTACGGACGTGTAACATTGAGAAAAGACGAGATAACTTAGTCTGTCTCCTGTTGGAGAAATTTTTATCAGCTTCTTCTTGTATTTTTATGTATTGGGAAATGTTTCTTTCGTTTTATGAGGAAATAATAGACGCACAACGTTTTTTTGTTTTATATTATTTTGTCGAATTGTTCTGTTGAGATTAACATCGCGATATTTCACAGACTTGGTATCACGTTTGTATGAAGGTGCATCGTTGTAAACAACACGTTTGCGAACGAAAGACACTTTTCGGACAACCTAATTTGCTTTTTTATACATAAAAGTTGAAGTTGTGTCTTGTAGAAATTGCAGAAAGGAAGGTGCATCGTTGCAAACAACACGCTTGCGAAAGAAAGACACTTCCCGGACAACCTAATTTGTTTTTTTTTATACATAAAAGTTGGTTGTTTCTTGTAGAAATTGCCGAAAGGAAGGTGCATCGTTGTAAACAACACGTTTGCAACAGAAAGACACTTTCCAGACAACTTAATACATTTGTTTTTTTTTTGTATATAAAAGTTGAAGTTGTTTCTGATAGAAAATTCCGAAAGGTAGGTGTATCTTTATAAAAAACCACGTCTGCAAAAGAAAGACATTTTCCGAACAATCTAATTTGTTTCTTTTTATACATAGAAGTTAAAGTTGTTCCTTGTAGAAAATTCCGAAAGGAAGGTGCATTGTTGTAAAAAACACGTTTCCAAAGGAAAGACACTTTCCGGACAACCTAATACATTTGTTTTTTTTTTTGTATATAAAAGTTGAAGTTGTTTTATATAAAAGTTGAAGTTGTTTCTGGTAGAAAATGCCGCAAGGAAGGTGCATCGTTATAAAAAACACGTTTCCAAAGGAAAGACACTTTCCGGACAACCTAATACATTTGTTTTTTTTTGTATATAAAAGTTGAAGTTGTTTTATATAAAAGTTGAAGTTGTTTCTGGTAGAAAATGCCGAAAGGAAGGTGCATCGTTATAAAAAACACGTTTCCAAAGGAAAGACACTTTCCGGACAACCTAATACATTTGTTTTTTTTTTGTATATAAAAGTTGAAGTTGTTTCTGGTAGAAAATGCCGAAAGGAAGGTGCTTCGTTATAAAAAACCACGTCTGCGAAAGAAAGACACTTCTCACTTTTATACATAAAAGTTGAAATTGTTTCTTGTAGAAAATGCCGAAAGGAAGTTGCATAGTCGCACCGTTAGTCTTGCGTTAGAAGAAATTTTCTAAATTTCGTTGGGATTTACTGGAGAATGGTAGGATTATATTCATGGACCGATTTATTTCATCTGCAAGCGTAATAGGGCAGCCACACGTTACGGCCGTAAAAGGCGAAGACGCGGAGCCATATTAATTTAACGTTGCGTCGTAAAACACGAGCGTTCGACCAACATCCCTCGATGCAAATTTCATAAGCGCCACACGAACGTAGGGAAAAATAACGAGCCACTTAGGATCTTCGAATCTCTGCTTCATCGAAACGATTTCCATTCAATGGCGATCGAGCGGAATGGTTATTATCGAGGTATAGCGCGAACGACGTAAAATATCGCACGATCCATTCCTAAGATCCGCGAATCTCGCTTTAGCATTCGACAACGAATAAGCGAAATCCTTCGAATCGGGTCTGCCGAGGCAGACGAATTTTTCGCGAAAATGTTTCACGATCAGTCGCCTCTGTCGATCTAGCGATCGTGGAAAACGCGGTTGAAAGCGCATTCTGTTCGCCTATAGCGACGCTGTTTCCGTTCATCGAGATCGCATCCGCTTGTTTGTTCGTTTATCGAATTGCTGTTTGCTCGCGTCGATCAATCGACTGCTCTTTCGTCAAATTTTCTTCTATCCCGAATCCCTCGACATTTTTGTTCAAATGCTTTTTCCCATTTCAACCTGTGTATTTGAGATTTCCTGTATCTGGCGGAAAAGCTTCGCAAACACGTTCCTCTGTCGATCAAAGCAATCGTACGGTTGCTCCAGTTGTCGAACCACGTTCGTCGTCGGCAAATTTTTTCCTTCTTTTTTATCTCACAATTCTCGATAGTTGCACGTCGCGGTGTTTAATCGAAGCTAACGTTATTCGCGAATATGGGATTCGAGCATGGAAACAAGTTCGTTAAGCAAGATCACGAAATACGCTGGAGGAGAAAATTCGAGAAGGCAAGTAATCTTCGGAGAAGAAATAAATGAGAAAACGCGTGCTCTTCTCTCGAAGCTTCCAGAACAGAGTAGTCGTGTGGGACGCTAACCTCTTCTCTTTTCCTCCATCGTTCTTTGTCTTCCGCAATCTTCGTTTCTCCTTTCCTTTTTCTTCTTCCATCTTCGTCGTTCCATTTGTACCGGTCGCTTTGGCTTCTTCAACGCTGCACCAACAAGTCTAACTGCGATATCGTCGACGCCAGTTCCGAGTACTTTCTTTATCTGCAGCGTTAACCGTACAACGAACGAACAAGTTCGATGGGATCGCCAACCGAGAAAGATGGAAACTGCTTTCCATGTGTCCAGTACTCTGGCGGTTTACAAATTTCCTAAGTTTCTGCTTAACCTAATTGCAGCTACGACTATAAGTGTTACGGTCGTGTTATCGGTTCACATTCCATGCATTTTAGCCGTGACAGCAGCTTGGAAAGAAATTTCGATTGGCATAAATTCAGCACTGCATAGATTTTGCGCCAGGACCAACGTTCCAACAACGCGGTTCAAGCGTTTCGATCATCTTTCCGCGTTAGGCCAGTACGCGATCGAGTCCGCTTAACGAAACGTGTAAATATTGGGTTGGCAAGTAAGTGATTGCAGGTTTTGTCAATACCACCTAACGACAAAAACCGCAATCACTTAGTTACCAATCCAATATTACGCCTAGTCGTTCAGAAAGTTAAAGTATGGAACAAAGTGTAGATGTCAGGTGACGAAGATAAGAAAGACGAATTCGATCGACAAAAGCGAGCGCGTGCTAGAGAATCGGAATCGACGCAGTTGGCGCGCGACGAAGCGTAACCCTCTTTTTCCGCATTGTGTTCGGTCGCGTTTTAACTTGACCCTGAAAGGATTTCCGGCTTGGCGAAAATCGTGCTGGATGACGACTGGTCGACCTGCTTGGCAGGCCGACTGACATGCCGAAATATTTTCCGCCCTGCGCGTATGGTTTGTCGGGGTAGTGGTATGCATGTGCTCTCGACAGTCGGCACAGGATCGCTTGACGCAATAGAGTCGATAAGGGTAGCGAGGATGCCGATGGCTGGCGCCATCTAATAATCTGCCCTGGCATTATCATCGTCCGACTCGGCAGGGAAACTGCACGCCAGCGCGCCAGCTCGCAGGGCTGTGCAGGGTGCGATGCTTTGTTTACGCGAGTGAATTCCAATCCTTCGGCACTCGGACGATAGCGTCCGATTCTTCGCTAACGCGTCGCATTCCGCACGGCTGTGAGTCGGCTCGGCTCGGCTGGGTTCGGCTCGGCTCGGCAACCGACCAAAGACGCGGCCACTTGCCGCCGCTTCATTACGGTTCAACGATTTAAAATGCTGTCAGAAAGGACCATGTGGATTTGCTGACGGATGTGGATGTGGTGTTGCCTGGTCGGAGTAAGATGGGGTGAGAAAGGAAGTAGATAGAACGGCGTTGATATCTTCGAACGTCAGCTACGCTTTCGGTGAGCTAACATTCGCGCGGAGCCGCTTTGATAAACATCGAAGAGAGGAGAAACCAAAGAAAGAAAAGGGAACGGTGTTACGCGACGGCAAGATCGTCGTCACGCTACGATTTGCAATCTGCGCAACCGATCGGTTTCAACCGATGCTTTCGCTTCATCGGACGCTTTATCGAATGCTTTGCAACGTGTTTTCCCGTAAAACACGCTGCTGTGAATTCATTGCGTGTTGCGTAACACCGCTAACTTTTCACTCGAATTGTCACGTGGCGCTAGAACGTCTGCATGCCTAGAGTATCGCGTCCGTTAGTCGCGATTTCCGTACGTCGCGATTTCCGTACGTCGCGACGCGACGCAATTGGAACGCGCGTTCAGATACCATTCGCTGAAGCTTTCCTCGTTCCTTCTTTCTTTGCAGAATTTGCACGATTATCGGACGACTCTCGCCGGATCGATCTTGCGAAAGATTCTCGTGTTCGTATCGCGAGCTTCTTATCTTCGACGAACGAGACGAGTCGCAACAAATTTTCGAATCGACGCTCGGCTAACACGTGAAACGCGAACCAATTAGCTGGCATGGTCGGTTCACTTTTGTTTACTTCGATGCGTATCGCTCGGCAACGAAGGACCAGAAGGTTTTCAGCTTTCGTCAGTTTCGTTAACGGGTCGTGACTTTCCGATGAAATCTCCACGCGAGCAAAACGTTCGAAATCTCGAACGGGTATTTCCTCTCGGAATCTGACTGGAAAAAATGGATTTCCGATCGTACGCTTTCGTTTATTACGGCGATTCTATTGGAAATCGTATGGACACGCGATTGGTTGCCTTAAACTCGACAAGTAGTTGGGTCACTGGGTTGAAGCTTAAATAGCTCGATGGATAATGCTGCTTTACGTACGCTGTTGCGTACTCGGAGTAATCGGCTAAGGGATTCTCGAATCGAGAATCGACTTACGCTTCCAAACAGACGACTAGTTTCCGCCCCGAACGAGCCGTTTAACGCTCGAGCGCGCCCCACTTACCCTCTAACATCTTTGTTTCCTCGCTATTTCGTCCTGTTTTTTCTTTCCGCTTCCTGTATTTTCCCGAACGAGAACCAGACACCAGTGGAATTGAGCCGTTTAACCGAGCCGTTTATGGATCAAGAGAACTGGGACGGTTACTTTATAAGCTCGTTAAAGCGGCCAGAGGACGCGAACCGTTCCCATGGGTAAGGTCAGTAATTCGATGCACGTCCACGTCACTCGTTTCCGCGTTTACGTGGCTAGGCTTCCTCCTTATCGACGGAAATGAACGTGCCGTTTGTAATAACCGCGTTACACGAAGCCCCGCTGACCATTTCCACCTCCGAACGCTTTCCACTTCAATTTTTCCTACGGAAACTTCTCCACAATTCCTTTTCCCTGCCGATCGTTTCCCCTTTCGGGAAGAATTTCCAGCGAACTTGCTACCGATACGACGTTTCGACAAATCGAATCTACAACCGAAGATATGCGATCGGATTATTCGCTGGAAGAAGAATTGCGTTCGGACAACTGCGCGTACATAGAAAATTATTATCACCTTTTTCCTTCGTTCTTTCGTTCGCTAAAAACCAGAAACGAGAAAGAGACGTGGAGGTGGAAAAAGAATTTCTCAACGATGTATCGACGTTGCTTGCCAGGTGACATAGAAGTCGCCGGGCATATCGACTGCAGTTGCGGGCTTGTTACTGGCAATTCGTCGGATCAGGGTCATTCTGGACGTTTCATTGATGCCTCGCACTACATTCACGGGGTAACCAGAGTTAACCACTCCCATCGAGGCCATGAGAAGCAGGGAAGCTGACCTAGATAACTATGCTCACGACCCGATTCGCCCCATCTTCACCGAAGCCGGTGAATGGAAACGACATGACGCACACACCATACTGCTCTCCCCTTCCCTCCCCCTCTAACCGTCACTCTGTCTCTGTCTCTCCTTTTCTCAATCCATAACCTTATTTCCTTTACGTAACCGGTCAGGATTCACGTAAGAGCATCGAGAACGCGGCCCTCTTACCCTTCCGCGATCTCCAATTCCTGTCGATCGCCGTATGTCCTTTACGTTTCATATTGCCCAGCGATCATGTGTGTGTTATGTTTACTGCCGTGCCTAATGGCGCACTGGTCTCGAGGTAATCACGCGTGAACGTCTTTGGCAGGTTAAGAACGCACGAGAGTAACTAAGACGACCGAGAGGAAGCGAGAGAGCAGCTTCAAAAGGGGAAGCTAAAAATTCCTGTTGAAAGTCGTATGGAGATTATGGGTTGATGCTGGTCGAGCGAAAAATTAGTTTAACGCGTAGCTTGTCGATTTTCGCGTCGCGGTTAACGATAATCGCGTCTCGTCCTCTGTCGTACGGTTACAATGCGAGTTATTCTCGGATCTGGTATCTTGCAACGTACGGCGAAAATATTGCGCCACCGACGAAAGTTTCGACCCATTAGATTTATGACCGTGTACGCTACTGCAAGAAGACAAACGTGGAAACGGAGGTTGTCTAGAAAAATCGACAAGTACGCGACGGCGGATTCTCCGCGAGTATTTCTCGAGATTTTTTTTCCAATTACCGTAGACGGAAACGTGGACAAAAAATTGCAAGATTTTTTTACCTTCTCTACCGGTTTTTCGTTCAACACGGCAGATTCGCTCGTGTCGTTAACGAGGAAAGTTTTACATCCCGCGGCACGTCTGCTTCCATCGTTGCCATATCCTTCAGGATCGTAACAAATAAAAGGATTTATTTCTAGTTTCGGGTGTTCCGCTGGCCGGATATTTTTCTCTGGCATCAGCTTACGGACGTACACAATTGCCTGCTTTCTATTCAAATCAAAATTCTTCCATTTGCTCTCACAGAGGAGTTTCTCGAATGAAACGATCAAGTTTCTCGAACTAAAGAAATAGAAATAAAATTTCCAAAGCGATATGGATCCCGTGTCAACCACTTTTTTACCAACCGATAATAGACACGTTCTGCGCGATATTACGAACGTGCGATGCACAGCGGCCGATTGCCCGACACAAGGTAATAGGAAACAGCGAATTGGCAAAAGTCAATTCGCGAGCTAACGCATGATTATCGACAAATGTAATTTGCGAGACGCGGCCAATAATAGATTTCCAATTCGCTAGCTAGCAGATTTCCATTAGACGGGCTATGGGAGGCGGGCCAACGTTAATTCGAGGAACAAATGGCGGTGGAAGGAGATCTCGGCATAGTCGCGAAAGTAGAAACGTCGAACGTGATGCAACGCTTTAAATTATTCCGTCTTCTCGACGATCGTCTTTCTCCAAACCCCACGAAATCCAACAACCAGACGCTGTGATTTTTTTTTTTTCGAAATAATTGGTGCGATAAAATATCGACGAGTAAGTATGCAAATTCAAAGTGAGAAGAAACTCTATTTGACCATCGAAGATGTTTCCAGAGGGAAAAAGTTAGAGGAAACTATCGGAAGGTGGAGCGGTTGTTTAAAACTAACTGGTAATCGACAAAAGGAATCCTTAGCGGGTTGCTAAAGTTTTTAACAGGTTGTACCCCTCGATATCTCGACTCGTTTAATCTCTTGTTGCTCCGAATGTGGATCTTGCGGGCGTTCTCGTGGTGAAAGAAGCACTTGGTAAGATCAATCACTGAGAGTACCCACTGGTACGCTTCCCATTGTCTTCTTTGACGCGAGGTCTCCTTGGTGGTAACGCTTTGTCACGATGAGTTTAATACCTCGGCCGCAAGACTCTCGAGTGGCGTAGCCGGTGTGTGCGGCGTCGCCAACATCCCCATCGACACATGCACAAACTTTTTCGCTTTATCTGTCCATCCGCAGGATCAGCTGCGTGATCGCGTGTTTCTTTTTCGCTCGATATCGTGGCGCTCGCTAACCTGCTTTACCGATCGCAACTTCGATCGAGGTAGCTTCGTTTCATCTTACGTTTACATCAGATCATCTTACGTTTCCTCTCAGCGAGGCTCACGCTCTTCGTAAGCTGTGCGTTTCGTTTATCGAATTTCAGTCGATTCGATGGTAGCACGCGCTGCGATCGAGTTTCTCGAGGATCGATAATTTGTGGACGGTTGGCAAAGTGGCGAGAATTCGTGCAATCGTTGAATAAGCAGAAACTAGAAGATGAACGTGTATAGAGGTTTTCGGTGCGATCGGATGGCGACGATGCGGCTAATCGATGTATCGAAGATATTGGGAGACGGTGTGGCGGATAGGAACGTCGTGTATCAATTGGCCGAATTATTGCAGCGGCACAAAGAACGAATTTCGATATGAAAACTTGTGCGGTGTAATTGGAAATAGGGCGGCCAGGCTGCGGATGCGAGCCGCGTCGTTGGCTTAGCTCCACGTCGCGTTGCGGTTGTATTTCGCTGGCCCATATACACAGATATTTATTGGCGTGTCTTAACTTTCGACTTGGAACTTCGCAGGATCGCGAGGGGAAACTTGCCTCGAATCGACTCGGCTGCAACTTTCATCGCGAAACTACGAGAAAAGTCGCCTTTGTCGCGCAACTTTCCTTCTATCGGCCACGTTTTCCATGGGCTGCCGATTTTCGTCGTGGCCACCAATTAGTCCGCTTCGTCACTGCTTTCTCTCTAATTTCTCCATCGAAATCGTTCTATACAAGAGATTCGTTGTTAACACTTTACCGACCGCTAGCGTTTCAACAGCATACGCACCTCAGGCGCCGGCTCTGTTTCGGTTTAGACTCTCCAATACCATTCTTTTCGTTCATCGCGAACGTTAAGTTTTTCAAATTGGTATAAAACTGTGGCAGCTTACGAAGTAACACAACCGAGCAAGGTACCTTGATACTAATAAGCAAATTACTGCTCAAATAATGAGAAAGATTGTCGGCGACAGAAAGCCGATTAATAAGTTATCGATCGGTAAGCGTCGGCGACAAAATACCGATTAATCGACTATCGGTCGGTAAAGTGTTAAGTTTTCTGCGTTGAATGTCACGCAACGTGACGTGAAATTCGATCGGTATCTTCGATCGGTACATCGTCTCTGTTCGCCAGATCTTCTTACGCTATCTGTCTTTACATTTTTCTTCCCTGTCGCATCTTGCTCGGCCACATTCGACTCGACTTTATCAACAGCTGCGTTCAACTTGGTGTTGCCGCGAGCGTTCATAAAGTTCATTAATTAGCTGAAATCGCGGATAATTAACGTTTAAAACACACTTTAGCTGGAAGTAATTAGAAGGTTTAAAGTTTAACGTTAAAAGTTGACGCAGTCTCGTGTTGCGCGTAGCTTGTGCTCCGCGCTAGAACTCGAGCCGCTTTCCAGCCACGCTTCAATCTTATCGTGTCCTTTAGCATAGTAATTGTGTAGCGTCGTATCCGGCCGCGAAACGAAGCTGCTTCCAGTGATCCCGCCCCCAAACAAACAGGATACACCCAGTCGGAAATATTTACCTGGCCGAATTATTCTCTGATTTCTGTAACGCGAAACTCTAATCAATCTATTCGCAGTTACGCAAAACGCCCGTTTCCGGGTGGAAGCCTGAATTAGATCGGTTTGTCCAACGATCTGACTAACTGTCGTAACGCACGCGACGGAACTCGGATAAACTTTTGCGCGCGGTTCTTTTGCTCGCAGAAATACGTAACGAACAACGTCCACCTCATAGCAAACTTTGTATCTCTGACAATGGGAAGACGTGGAGTCTATGGTATCGTTTGAACGTATTTGCAAAGGTCAGGATGTCGCAGAAGAATCGTGGAATGAAGCATAAAGGCATAGTGCAAGAAGTTTCGGAGATCATTTTATTACAACGACGAAACGTCCTTCTTGGACCATCCTTGCCATTTTTTCTTCGCTCTTTCCTTTCGTCCCATTTCCACTCTGTGATCCTCGGTCCAATCATGGTCAATCGCCATGGCGAAAGTTTCAAACGTATAAATTCGTGGCAAGGTCGTGATATTCTATTTATTTTGAAATGTCAAACGCGCCTGATGAATTGATCGGCGAATTGAAGTAGCGCAGATCTGTACAAGGTGTGCCGCCAGCCACGAGGCAAGTAGCAAGGTCTCCATGTGTAGGGTCCGACCTGGATAGAGAAAGAAGCTCGGGCCGAGGGAAGTGGCCGACCTGAATTTCAACGAAACTTTGCCAATTTGTAAGAGGGGCGCCCAAGGTACCGATAAACTCTTTAATTCGGCTTTTTCCGCCGCTTCTTCGTTCGTTCGCAGCGGTCTGGCCGCTCGACATCTCGGACCTTCGAGGACGAAAGAATCGAAAAATTAGAATTGACGAAACTTGGCATCTCGTTAAGGGGGTTCAGGTTACGGAAACCTTCAGTTTATTCGTATTTTGCATCGGTTGCTTCTTTCGAAAGGTAGCTTCTCTCTTACGTTCGTTATCTCGCTTCGAGGTTGGCTTGAAACTCTACCTCGACTCCGAGTATCGCAGCGGATTTCTTCGTTACGAGTCTCACAGGACGAAGGAAGAAACGATCGGAAGATGAAAATGCGCGCGATGATTCAGTGGGAGAAACGCTACGCTTCGTGTAAGTAGTAGAGCGCCTTCCATGGTCCGGCACGCGCTGCTGCAACATGCACTGACCTTGGCTTTATGGTGGTCGAGCACGCTGTCGGTAGATGGATCAGCTGACGGGACATGGCGGAAAAGGAGGAAGAAGGAGCTTACCATTGGTAAGGTAGAAAGCGCGTGGAAACGAAAGCAGAGGAAAAAGATGAAAAAACGAGAGAGAAAGGAGGAGACAAGGCGAAAGGGAAGATAGGGGCAAATGAAAAAGGAGAAACTGGAAAGTGGGAGTTGCCGGTGAAGGGCCAGGATCAAGAGTAGCTGTTGGGGTGACGGCGGGGTGGCTGGTCCCTCGTAGAGGGGGGCGAGGGTCGGCAGAGAGGGATGTATTGATTGCGTGCGGTTAGTGCGACGAGGAGGGTTCTTCGTGTGTTGGACAGAGACAAACACAGGCTGAGTAGAAAGGGCTGTAGGAGAGAGCGAAAGAGAGCGAGAGAGACGAACAGCGCGAACACAGGCTGGTGGGTGCAACGGGGAGTTTCGTACAGGTGCGAGAGGGAGCTGGTAAGGTAGGACGGAGGAGGTGGATGAGGAGGGGACTTGAATTATAGCAGAAGAAACAGACGCGGAGATAAGGAGCGAGGCGAAAGGTGGACAGCGAAGGTAAAAAGGGAAGAACGAGAGACGGGAAGACTAGGAACCAGACTACGCTCGTGGTAGCCAGGGGGCATTTGCATAAAGCGAGAGGAGGAAATAAAGAAGCCGGAAGAAACGGTGAGCCGGGTCACGTAGGGAGAAACGGAAGTGGCCGGAAAATAGGAGATGATCGCGCGACGGATAAGACATTGGAAACGTAACGAAAAGAAAGATAGACCGGCTAACAACGTTCGGACGAGTAGGCTAAACGTTCGAAAGGCAGGAAGCGCGATAATAGCGCGCGAAGAGAAAGAACGACAGAGGAATATACCAAGCGTGGTAAAAGGTATCGTACAGAGTGCAAGAACGTTCTTCAAAGACGTAATCCTTTTCGATTGCCGCTGTTGGATGTTGCTGGTATCTGTTCTGGCGCGGCATGACACGCGTAGCGAGGAGAACGAGACGAGAAGTGGCCGGTGACGCAGCTGGCAATCGCATAATCTGGTTATTGGGATTCTTAACGCGCGCGAAGAGGAGGGAAGATGGAAAGAGAGAGAGAGAAAGAGAAAGTGAGATCAATGCCGTTACACTGCAATGCTGCCACATGCTATTCCATTTCCTTCCGGCCGGGTCGAGCGCGACCCGAAGTTTCACGGAGGGTTCGTCTACTTACATGGAACGGTACGTCGCGTCGCAGCGATGTAGGTCGGCACGATGGTGTCATGGAAGTCACGAAGGAGGAACGGGCGAATTCCAATGACCGACCAGCCGAGATCGAACCGCCTCTTCGATCAATGGGCCGCCGACATTGATTTCCACCCATTTACCCGACCAGCTGCACGCCTTTTTTTCTTATTCGATGAATGAACCTGCAGCACGGACTAGAAACTCGTTACACGGGGGAACGCCGGCTTGAAAAACGTTTGCCGGGGATTAATTAAGCGTCACCGATCGTTAGGCCGAGTTCGAAGTTGTTTTTGTTACGCTATCGATTGGAAAATCCCTTCGGAGGATAGGCTTTCCGGAAATGATTCAGGGACGCTCGAATTCTATTTTCACGACGGAACTTTCCAGTTGATTCGTATCCCTTTCGTGCCAGATATTAACCAGCCAACGAGGCAATTTTTTTCTCTGCGTGAACCACCAACGGACCGTTTACTCGCTCGTTATTCGTATTTTTCACTCAGAAATCTCGAGTCCAAACTACCTGGAAAATATCTTTTGCCAGAGACGCGAGCCACGATGCACAGCGATGCTGAGGTTCGCTTCGCGTTCCGCGATCCTCTACGGCCCATCTCCTCTGTCTCGAATCGTCGGGCGAATAACTCGCGCGACCATGTAAACCAACCAACCAATTCGTCCTCGGATGCTCGCTCGTCTCTTCTCTCGAGACTTTTTGCGAACTTGTCCGGCCGAGTTGCTTCAAGTCGCAGCCACCGATTCAAGAAGAACGATCGTTTGGCTAAAGTTCGTGTTTACGCGTTAAAATAGCGAAAGGCGCAGGGACAGGAAAATACAAGAACAGCGGCGATCAATGAATGGGTGCGATCGATCGAACGAACGGATAGCCAGCGAAAGCGTGTGCGTAGGTCTGCTGGAAATCGTCAGGTATTAACACGTATCTGGCTCAGCCACTTTTAACCAACGGTATGGTAGCACTGTTGGAGAAATGTAGATGGCGTGGCAGGTAGTACGAGGCAGAATATAGCAGTGGTGCACGCGTGGGCCACTCATTCATAATCCGACATGAATATGTAGCACCAATACCTCTTACTCGTTAGCGAGTAACGCGAACTGCGAAATATCGTGCGGCAACCGTATGAAAAGCTAGCGGAGTACGTGGCCAACGTTATCCGGTGTCACTACGACGTACTCCATCTTGTAAATCGATGCGAGACCGTGCAGGCGAGGCGGGAAAAAAGTAGAGGGACCACGGCAACCAAGGATGAAACACGGAAGAAAAAAAAAAAAAAAAAGAGAGAATCCTGTAGATTCGCCAGTGTGGCCGAGTTCGACTTCATTGATCGAGCCAGGCGGCCGCGTTGTAGATTTCAGTCGTCGATTTCTGTCGCATGGAAAATCCGAGAAAGCAATGGAAACGAAACGGCGAGATTCATCCGCGCGACTCCGCAGCTTTCCGATCGATCGCCACTGGCGTTTTTCTCCGCGTTCTCGTGTCGCTCTATTCGCGGCAAATAACGCGCCAAGTCGCAGATGAACTGGCAGATTGTCGGGCCGCTTTGTAACCCTTCCAGGCGCGCGTTGCTCGCGCGACTTGCGAGCCAAAGGGGAAACCCGATCGGGTTTCGTAATTTCAGGGGAATCGCGGGCTGCATCGCCGGGCCGAAAGAAATCGACTAATCGAGAGGCTGGAGCGCCTGCAAACCGAAATATCTTACGTGCCATGTCTTCGCTGACGTCAGCGTTATACAATTTCCTTGGAAATATCGTGCGAATTACGGCTTGCGATTCGTTACTGTTCGCCGATGCTTTGCGCTGGAGCGCGATCGTCCTCTTACGTAAGCCACGTTCGTTCCGCAATTCCATTTTTCACAGCCAGCTTTTCTACATTCGTAACTTATCGATATTCCTTGGGAACGCGCTTACGGTTATGCGTTTAGCGACCAATACATGTACAGTTTTACATCTGACATTAAAATTATCAAATTTCCACGGCCACGCCAAAAGCACGAGCTTTCGTACCACGAAAAGCAGGAAAGTGTGGAATTCGCGCAGCCAGTCGTTGCCCGCTAACGGAACTAATACAACGCCTGTATCCATTAATGATACAACTTCGTATTTCATCGTTAGTACTCTTAATGAACGGAAATATCGATTAGACGTTCGCTTCTCGCCGAGTATTGCTCGTAGCGTAGGCTAAAATGCGTGCTTCCAACGTGACGGATTAAGCTGATCGAGCACGTGACACGGGCATACGTTCTGAACGATACACAATCGTTGTTCTACGTTCGTGTAACTTTTTCCAACATAGCTCGAAACCAGGTTAAGAGATCGGTATGTTAACGTTGCTTTGAAGATAGTCGCAAGTCCTTGAAATTCCGAAAGATACAACAATCGTGAGAAATCATGGAATTGCATGGTCGATGAGGAAATTCGAAAGCGAGCAGGATCGGGTATCGTCGGTGTTTGGTTGGGCGAACAGAGAAGCGCGACTACTATCGATCAACGCTAGCAAAAGTCCCCTGGAGAAATAGCGATCGCTGGCAGGAGAGAAGGATCGGGCGCAAGATTAAGTGGTGCAAAGGGAAAAAAGTCAGACAGCAGGAAAGAAGAAAGGGAACGGCGCGGCGGTGGACTAAGTCGGCACGGGAGGAGTGCGCGCGCGGTCGTGTTTGAGCGCGCGCGTTGAACAAATGGCGCATGGCCGACGAACGGATACGAGAACTCACGAGGACGAGCGTCTTTATCGTTGTCGATGTCGTCGTTGTCGTTGTTATTGCGAACGTCGTTAGGCTACGAACGTATCTGCAAGCAGCCGGATGACCTGCGGCCCGATTTGTCATGGTCGTCGAAAGACCATTCGAAACGAGTACTTTTTGCCAGCGTGCTCGATCGCGACCAACGGTCTGCCTTATCCGCAGAGGGGGGAGAAGGAGGACCGTGAACTGGGGCTGGAGGCCGAGGTGGGGTTGCGGAGGGTCGCGAGGATGCTCGAGGGGAGGGTGGCAGAGGGTACACCTCGTTGCCCAGCATGATTACGCAACAGCCATTGATCTCCTCGTGCCTATAGTCGAAACCTCGTGCTCCCCACGATGCCGGACTAAGTCGCGTTCCTCTCCAGGGACAGCGTATCGCGCTTCCACTCGCTAAATTTCACGCTGCCGCGAGGCTGGCTGGTCGTCCAACGATCATCGCGTAGCGAATTTTCCTCTGTTCGTCGTGTGATCGGACAGGCGTTTCTCGTCGCACGTTAGCACAGGTCCGACAGCGGGCCAATGCACGCGCTCGTCAGTCGCACGTTCGGTGCTCGTCGAGGTTGGCGGATAAGCGCGTAATCGGCGCGCGATAGTCCGCCGACGAACTTCGTTGCCTCGCAGATGCGTACGGTTTCGTGAGACGAACGACGAAACAGAGAGAAAGAAGGCGAGCAGGCGGGTAGTAGGGGCGGGCGAGAGGGAGAGGAACGGTAGGTGGGGAGCGTGGTGGGGTGGGACGATTGGAGCGAGCGAGAAAGGAGAGTCGTGCAGGTGAAAAAGTGAGAGTGAGAGAGCGCGAGGGGGAGGGAAAGAGAGGCAACGAGGTATTTGTGGAAGAGCGCAGGTTTGTAAGCAAGTGGAGGGGAGGAGGAATAGAAGGGGAGAACGCGTAGAGTCGGGTACAGGGTGAACGGAGAAAAGAAAAACAGCGGTGAAGAGAAAAGTAGGCATAACGGATGTGGCTGGCGTTTATAGCGAGCTTTTGTTGCAACACCGCGCCTTCTATTCGCGATATTTCTTTGTCGGGTAGTTGCCAGCAGCAGGGCGATCTCTTCTCTGCCACCACCACCACCACCACCACCACCGATAGCAGCAGCAGCGGCGCGACCGCCACCACCGTATTACGAACGAGGCCCACCTCCACCGGCGCCAACTTCCACCGCGTATCCTCCACTGGCGCTTCGGATACGACAAAGACAGACAGACAGAGCTAGAGCGAGAGAGAGTGAGAAGGGAGAGAGGGAAGGAGGAAGGGAGCGAGGGAGGGAGAAAAAGAAGGAGCGAGCGTGTGCGGAAGGTAAAGCGGTGGCGGTAGGTTTCTCAGACGAGTTCTCGTCGGCGTAGCGCAAAGGTGGAACGGAACGGAAAACTACTCTGTCGGTCGGTCCGTGGTCCTCGTGGTCGGGTGTGAGGCGCGCGTGCGAGCGAGGCCGAGAGCGAAAGGGGGCAGGCGCGAGCGGGGCGATCGGACAGAAACGGGTACGTGCGTGGCGATCCGAAACGGCGAGCGAGAAGGAAAAGAGGAAAGAGGCGAGAAGGAAGGAGGAGGGAAGGAAGGAAGGACGGAAGGAAGGAAGGAAGGAAGGGAGGAAAGAGGAGGGAAGCGAAAAGGAAGGAGACCCGCGGAAAGATCGCACAGTGTGTCAGTGTACCGAACGTTGCGTTCAGATGATAGGTGCCTCCCGGTGGAGGCGCTTCAGTCGGCCGGCCGCGATCCGTTTGATCGAGATTTTCCGCGCTGCTGCGACGACGAGACGCGTGTCGCGGCCTCCGTTCGCGTCCTTCCGTAGCTCGTCGTCCTCTTTATGACCGTCGTCGTGGTCGTCCCCGTGACCGAAGGCGTTGTCGTCCTTGACAACTCGGTCTCGTTCGCCTGGCCGTAGTTACGCGTCGAACGGATCTCGATGGCTCGTGCGCCGTGGATGCCACCGTGCTCGACCCGCCTCTCCACTCTCGTACCTTCGTTCGTCGTCGTGGTCGTCGTGGTCGTCGCCGCCGTCGTCGTCGTCGTCGTCCCCGCTTTCGTTCCGCTCGCTTCTCCCGTCCACCGACACCACCACCGTCAGTGATCGCGAGTGAACGATGCGTCAGAGTAACGGAACGTACCGCGTCAGTTAACGGTTCCTGTATGTCTTCTCTTCTCGTCTCATCTCTTCTCTTCTCGTCTATTCTCTCCTATCCGTTTGCCACGTCGCGTATCTCTTCGTTCTTTTTCTTTCTCCTCCCTTGGACAGTCCGCCGTTGCTCTTTTCTCTTTCGATCGAAACGCGGCGAGCAGACTGGCGAACTGTTGTGCGCGGATAAAAAGAACGCGCCGTCACGGTAAAAGGGAGGATCGAGCGAGAAGGGTGCGTGTGCAAGCGTGCGAGTGCGCTGCTGAAAGAAGGGTGCCAGGTATTATTATAGCGAAGAGGAACGAGCGTGTGAGCGAATGATAGGCGATAAGAAGCGAACCGAGTGCGAATGGAGATGTAAACGTTAAACGACTGGAACGATAGAAGGGAAACACGGGAGAAAGCGAGAGAGAAAGAAAGAGAGAGAGCGAGAGCGAGAGAGAGAGAGAGAGAGAAGAAGGAGAACGGCGAGTTGAGAAAGGAGAAACGCAGGAGGACGATCGAGGAGAAGGGAAAAAAAAAGAACGAAGAGAGAAGGGAAAACGGCGGAGAATGGATTTTCGGTGGGATTGAGGAAAGAGGAAAAGAAAGAGGGAAAAGGAAAGGAAAGAGAGAGCGAGCAGCCATTTTGATAGGTGGCTGTGTGTTGTGCGCTGCTGCCGCTACTGACTGCGCTGCTGGTGCTGCCTCTTAGCGTCGCTGATCATTGGTGTTCGCGTCACAGTGATCGTTTTTCATAGTGCTCGTGCTGGTTCCTCGTGGTGGATCGGTCTCGTGTCGGTGTCCGTTGGTGTTGGTGCGAGAGAGCAAACAAAGTTGGACAAGGCCGAAGCGAAAGGGAGGAGGGAAGGAGGAAACGAGAGGGACAGAGGGAGGGTAAGAGAAAGAAGAGAAGAGGAGGGTATGCGATAGACAAGGCAAGGGCGGGTTGGGGGCGGCGAGTAAAGGAAAGGTAGAGGAGCGCGAGGGAGGTGGAAAGGGAGGGGAGAGGAGGTGGAAAAAGGCAAGGGAGAACTCGAGAGGAGCCAAGAACTACCGGTGTACCGAAACACACGTACTACGGGGTTGCGAGTCGCAGAGTCGTGAGTTGGTAGTGGTGTGCGGAGAAGAAGGAGGTGGCGGAGAAAAGGAGGAGCAGGAGCAAGAGGAGAAGGTGTAGGAGAAGTTGAAGGAGAAGTAAAAGGAGAAGGAGGAGAGCGAAGTGGAGAGGAGTGGAGAAGCATCATCGGGTGCGTGTTGTGCGGGGGTGCACCGCTCTTCGGGGGCATGGGGCTCGGGAGGGGGATCCGCCCCCTCTCGTAACCGCCGCGAAGCGCCAAGATTTCCCGCACCGAGTTCATCGAGAAATGGGGGCTGACCCCTGTCCTCAAACCGAGGCAGGACCTACGCCCCCACCGGAATAGTGCGGAGGAACACGGGGACACGAGGTACGACCACTAGCCATCCACGTCTCTCGTTCTCTATCTTTTCGATCGGTCGATCGTCAGAAGTTACCTTTTTTTGCATGCGGACCTGCGTTATTAACTTCCAAACAACACCTTACGTTCTTTCTATCACTTTGTACTATTCTGTACCATTCTCTACTGTTATATACTGTTACTATGTTACTGTTAAATATCGTTACTATGTTACACGCGGTATGAAAAACCGCCGATCGTCCGCCACCGTTCAATACGGTGCATTTGTTCATGATCTAGCGTAGTGCAGTTAGACTGACACGGTTTAAACGTTGTACGCGATCCCTTTCAGTTATTAAGCTCGCGTAGCCACTTAGCGATAGCTCGTTAGTCCACAGCTGCTATTTTAGACACTACCGATCGCTCGAACGTAGATGCGAATGCTTAGACTAGGTTTCTTTAGATCTTCTTCTCAGCGAGTTTCTCTTACTACACCGAGATCCATGCGCCTGCCGTAGCGATCGCGATTCCGCAGATCCAAGAATAGGAACGTGCGCGTGATCGCCACACAATAATCGAACGTTTCGCTTTCACGCGATGGCTACGGTCGGACAAAACGAGGTATCCGAATGTCCGGAACGTGGCGTGTTCTAACGTGTAACTCGAGTTTATCTCGGCAACGGGACGTTGCGCAGCTATCGCCACTAAAATACGTTTACGACTCGGGCTCAAGTGCGGCACAAGCAAACAGACGGAGAAGGCGATGGCGAGAAGGAAAAAGGGTGGATACGGCCGCGATACCGACAACCGTATCTCCATCCGCTCGTTTCGTTTTTCTACGAGAACGTGGTCGTATCTATTCCTGTTTACGGTTGGTGGCATGATTCGCGTGATCGACGGCCCGTGTTTCACGCCTCGTTTGTGCCCGCGTTCTCGCTCCTGCCTGTGTACGTGTCCGCTACCGTGCACACGGCAAAGGCTGATGGCCGAAGGGAGGCGAACAAATGACCAACGATCCGGAAGCGTAATACATGTAACAATTTTATACCCGGCAATGCATATTGACATTCGATATTTGCTTTCTGTCGTCGCCTCGTTTCTCTTTTCCATTTCCGTAGCACGCCAGAATTTCTTGATATTCTATTTCGTTCGATTTTTACACCCCGTTTTTCTTTCCGGTTCCCTTTGCCTTCGTTGGTGCGCGTAATTGCGCGACAAATTTCCACGCTCCGTCGCGATATTTTTCGACAACGCGTCCACGTCACGTACTTCGTCATAGCTCGTTTCAACAACGACAGACAATTCCACTTTCCGTATCGACTTTTGCCAATCGAAATTCGCGAACGGTTCATCCTTTCGTTAAACGCACGCGTTCCTTTCGTACAACGGCGCTCGAAAGTTACACAAGAGTCGGACTCGTGTTCGAGAAAATAAACCTCAGCTATGTAGCAACGCCTTGCCGCTCCTTCGACTCCTCTTCACCGAGATGCGAGACGCGCGAACCAATTACGCTAATACTTTCGCCAGAAATTATCGACTGCTGGAAAGGTCGGCTGTCTCTAAAAATAACCGGACGTTGCTCAGCGACGTTCGGACACCGCGCAAAGCATCCGTTGCACGCGCAACGCGCGTTAGTCTCCGCGTGTCGCGTATACGTGAGAACTCGCTTTCCGTCCTTCTCCAAAGACAACACGGTAATATTCGAGAAACTCGGCTGGAATTTACGTGGCCAGGCGGCTATTCTTTGTCGGATTTTCAACGCGCCAGCATTTCTAGCCTCGAAGCCGATTCCTACGTTGAATATCGAAGAGCGTGGAACGTCGTGGCGTTCGCTGTAATTGATTACGATGGACAAACGATGTTAACGAGAGCTGCCGTCTATTCGACGCGTTCGCTGATGGGTCCATTACGACCACTACTTGCATAAATATTTATGAACGTAACCCCAGCGGTGGGGCGCGTACGTGTAATGGCGTTTCGATAGACACCGGGGCGGTGGCTGTTTCGCTAGATAATTTTGGTCGCGATCGCGTATCGCGCTGCATTCACATCGTTGCAGTAGGATGGATCGCCATTTGCCTACGAATCTCTCACGCGAAGACGAACTAACGAGCGAGAAAGCGACGCCAGGTGTTTGCGTGTAACCGAACGGAAACTCGCGAAACTACTTTTTCAAGCTCGCGCGAGTTTTGCGTTCGAAGGAAAATTCGCAATGGAAAAGTCGGACACGGAAGGAGCAGATGGGCGGGGGGGGGGGAGGCAAGAAGAAGACAATAGCGAAAATTACGATCGACCAGGCTAACTCGATTAACGGAATCGATCAAAGTCCACGCTTTCTCAAGTAACAGGACGAATTAAATCGAATTAATTTACGAGGTAATTTTGACTTTCTCTTGGAACCTGCGCAAGCTTCCTCGAAACGATCGCGTCACCACGAATTTCTTCGACAAACGCTCTACAAACGTAAGAAATGCAACGTACGAAGGTAAAAAAGTTCCAGCAACAAATTACACGACTTTCTATCCGAATGGCTGTGGGCCAAATTGCCACACGACGACAATGTGACAACGACTGTGATTGTCAGATTTATTACAGCGTATTACCTTCGTCTGTTACGCTCGTGTGTGACGCACGAAGTAAGAAAGGGTTCGGCCCGGAAACGAAGCTAATGTCGCATACGGAGATCTGCTTACTCGAACGAGATTCGTGCGACGAACCGCGAAAAGGAGGGGAGAAGGCTGAAGCAGCGGCGAGTTTTTTCAAAGGAGAAGGTGGATGGCGGACTTGCGAGGGCATCACGGTGGAATGCACGCGGCAGAAAGTGGCTGCTGCGGCTGTTCTCGCCTTCGGTCGAGTGACGGTTTTTTGCTTGGTTTTTCGCGTCGTGCGTTAGAACGCGCGTAGGCGGGCCGCACTCGCCAATGTTTGCCCTGTGACAAGCCTGTTCCAGTGGTCGCGTGCTTCTGCAGAGGCACGTGTGTGCTGCCCTCGCCGAACCAACCGCCCTGAAGCTCTTGGAAAATGCTCGCTTGCCTCGCCAGTCTTCAGATTCCGCGGACCGTGCGAACCGCAAAGTGGTTGCGATAAATTTTAGGCTGCGTTCGTGCTCCACGACAATACGCTACTGCTTTTCAGCTAATTCAGGTAAACGAGAATAAGTGGCGCAATTGACGTCGAAAGCGAGGCTGGCACGTTTACGTACAGAAAGTTGCGCAAAGAAATGGCAATTACAATTTTTCGAAAAACTATGGAAATATTAGCCGCTGGTTCAAACATCGTTTTTGCTCGTTTCATGTACGGTTTTTCTGTAAGCTGTCTACCGAAACTGTCGTGTATGTTATTCTTGGTTAACGAGACGGCGAATTTTGCCACTGAAGCGCAAAGACAGATGACAGACAGACAACGCATCGTTAAACGCGATTTCATTCCGGACAATGGTTCGAAATGGAACGAATTCGGCGATTTAAGTGTGGCGCATGCAAAATCCTGTCGGCGGATCGATCATTCGCGTTTGTTCGTTTTGCCTCGTAAACCTCGTTACGATTACCAATTATTCTACATCCTCGTACAGGTTTCCAACAAAAGCAAGTGTTCCGCATTCCCTAGCCTTTGACTTTCTGCATTAGCCGAGTTCAGCATTGCTAATTACGTTGAACCAAGCTACAGCGTATCCAGCGTCTCCGTCGAACGAATGACGACGCTCTGCCTGTTCGAAAATTCCACCCTCGTCCTCCCTCGTTCGAATTCGGCAAAATGTTTGAAAATTGGGAAAAAGAAAGGAACGACTTCTTAGCGTTTGGAAAGCTGAAACGAGTGCAAGTTCGATGATGGATCGAAGCACTGGTAGGGCGCAGATCACTCGATGGCGTGGAAAAAATGTGCAGCATCGAATTTTCCGCCGCTCTTGGCAACGCTCGATGCTCCAAGTAAGTGCAGTGCTCGAGGAAATCAGGCGACGCGCGGCGGGAGGCCGCCTTTTCGTCTAACAGCTAGCTCGAACCTTTAATGACTCGAAGCGAGCTGACAGAGTATGCCCTCGATGACCATCGCGGTTCTCGAGAACGCACGATCTCAGGGGTCGACGAAGACGTCGTTAGTACCTCGATTCATCTACCTCGTCCGCTAGGGAACGTTAGAGCGAGCCTGGGGGATGCATGCGATGTCAGCTTTTCTCTTCGTCGTTCTCACAGTTTCGCCGCTGATCTCTCTTAATGTGGGTCAACTCTGTACTGGATTATGCTGCAGCACGAATGCACGCGCACGATTTTCAAAACGAGGTCTCCGCCACGGATACTCGGCAACAGCGACGGAAGGTCATCGGGAACACGGGGCGCGTTTGTAAATTCGGCGAGCGTGCAATTGGTCGCACGGGCTTCAGAAAGCGAACAGCCGATAAGGAAACGTTAACCCATTGCCGTAACATTAACGCTTAGACTACCGCGTGGATCATATATGACCCACGGTTTCTCGTGGACGCCACGGTGGTCATTGATTCAACTTCTTACAATTGTAAAAATTGAATGAAAACTGACAGTTAGGACATTTTCAATGTAACCGACGAATAGAAGATAATTTGAAATAACAAGTGAATAATTAAATATTTTTATTAGAACATCGATAAAAGAGAAATGAGAACAAATCTTGCATCTAACGGTGCACTGTGTTAAAACACTATGGCGTGCTGAGCGAAACGTGTGATTTTGGCGTGGCAGTCAAAGCGTTAACGCGTCACCCGTATTCGAGTGACAGCAAAGTTTCCGGTAGAGCCGCGTCACCCGTATTCGCGTGACGCTTACTTGACTACTTGCGAAGGATCGTCGTAGGTATTTGAAAAGATATTCCAGAGAAGATAATAAAACTATTGGATTGTTGTCAAAGTAATAGGAAAATGGATTGTTAAAAAAATTATTTGGAATGTAAAACTTTAAACTAGCAAAAATCGGGGCCCGAACGTTGCGGCCGAATGGTCAGGAAAAGAGTCGAAGCGACGCAGAGTGTCGGAATTTGAAACGTGAGATCGTGCGACTGAGTAGATAACCGCGGCCGAGTTTAGAAAAAAGCAACATTCGATACGTTCATATTTGGCCCGAGGCTAACACTACGGGTGAGACTCGAGATATTCGCGTTTGACATGAGATTAGACCACGAGCCTCACTCGTTTCGCTCAAATTTCTCGTTACGGCTCACACACGTAAAAGTATGGCAAGAGGTTGACGTGGTAACGCGGCTAGCTACGAGTTTCTATTGTCTTGGCAACTAAGTGATTGCGGATTTTGTCATTACCACCTAATGACAAAATCCGCAATCACTTAGTTGCCAACCGAATAGGTTTGACGTTCGCCGTAACGTCCGTCACGCTTGCGTGTTCCGTTGCTGAAAAACGTCCGCCACGTTTGTCAGCATCTCCTTCTTCGGATATATAATTGTAGCAGCGAATGCACGCTTTAATATCGAGGACGCTTGTATTCTATTTTTGCTCGGAACGATAGGGTAGCTGTTTACCAGCCAATGAGTAAACGAAGGAGAGCGCTTCCGCACTTGGAACGCACATCACGCGTACATTTTCTCAAAGAAACGCATTATAATTGGATGCAGCAATGGCGACAGCTTCTCTGAACGCCCGACCATAAATTCCTTAATATCAGTTCGCGTGCATCTAACATTTTCCGCGCTCCAAGGGGCACGACCATTCCGCAGGCAAACGTGCATTCCGTGTACGTCGTTCAGCGTACGCAGCTTCTTTAACGTGGCCGTGAATCGCGATTCAACGCGGCTCATTAATTGCCTGGGACGTGCAGCGAATCAGACGAGAACCACGCAACATCCAGCTAAGAAAATAACGAGCGTTTACATAAGACGGCCATTCGGGGCGACCGTGGCGGCCTGTAGCGGCAGAAACTATCGACGCTTCCGATGACCGGCAATTTACGCGCCACCCTATTTTCGCGGACGAGGTGTCCGTCGACGTTCCTCGTGCAACCGCGACTAAAATATTACCTACTAACTTCTTCATTTTTTAATCTTCCAAGCACTGAAATTCAGATTTTCGTCTTAAAGATCGCAACAGCATCGAACCCGTTCAACGCGTTCAGCGAAAGCCTCGTTGTGCTTAACACTTTACCGACCGCTAGCGATTCAACGGCGTACGCACGTCCGATCGGTAGCTCAGACGCAGATTCTCCGTGGCGCTGGCTCTGTTTCGGTTTAGACTCTTCAATACCATTCTTTTCGTTCATCGCAAACGGTAAGTTTTTCAAATTGATATAAAACTGTGCGAGTTTATAAAGCAACGCAACTGACGCAACTGAGCAAGATACCTTAGTACTAAATAACGAATTACTGCTCAAATAATGAGATTATCGACGACAAAAAGCCGATTAATAGGCTGTGGGTCGGTAAGCGTCGGTGACAAAAAACCGATTAATCGGCTATCGGTCTGTAAAGTGTTAACCGTGGCGCTGTTCGCGTATTGTGGCGAACCGTGTCGGGATGTTTGGTAACTCGTCGCGAGGTATATCAGGCTTTTCTTCTCGTAATTATTTTTACTCTTTCAAATAATACTAAACCACCTGCATAAAGGAAAAAAAGAGCAGCGCGATCGCGTCGATCGGCATTTCTCGCAAATAAATGATGGCACAATTCGACACGAATTCGTGAAAACCCCCGCCACTAAAACTTCTTCCTCAGTCGATGTCTCTGTTACTCGTCGTTTCCCTCTCATCCGGATATCTTCACCGACAGGCGTCCTGGGAAAATATCCTGCGGCACAGTCGGCACTCGCGGTCCAACGCCACCAATTTTGCCTGTCACTGTCCAATTTATAGCGACTCGACGATATTCCTGATGTTCTGTACGTTGTGTAATGGTAACGTTCGATGCCTATTAAGGCGGACTGCAGTCACCGGCAGAAGACAAACGTCAGACGTGTCAGCGTGTAATTGATAATACCTGAGCCGACCATCACCTTCAGCCGCAAGTTAATTCTATTTGCGGCCTCCGTCTGCAAGTGAGCGGAGAAAGCTCGGGAACTTGCGTTTTCACGGCACGAGTTTTTTCTTCTTTAAAGTTTTACATTCTAAATAATTCTCTTAATAAACCATTTTCGTATTACTTTTATAACAATTCAATAGTTTTATTACTTCCTCTGGAATATCTTTTCAAATACTTCCGACGATCCTTCGCAAGTAGTGAAATAAGCGTCACCCATATTTGGGTGACGCCGTCTTAATAGAAACGTTCCTGTCACCCAAATATGGGTGACAAGTGCAATTTCGTAGGTACGCTGTAGCTTTGCAATGGAAGCTAGGCCAATGGTTATCGAGGCTGGCTTTTAGAATTTTTCCACCCGACCTATGCCAAACCGTATCCGAATTGCGACCCTCGCGAATGTCTCGTCGGTTTTCATAGGAAACCTGTCGGCTGATTTCCACGAAATTAAAGTGTACGTACGTGTATACTATTAGGTTGGCAACTAAGCGATCGCGGATTTTGTCATTACCACCTAATGGCATATAATTGACAATAACCGAAGCGGGAGCGACATTGGTTTGCTCGGAGGATTTCTTCTCAGATGTTCGACAGACCTGAAACGAGACTACGCTTTCGTGGAAAGAAGGCGCTTTCAGGTATCTCGCAGTCGATGATTTACTGAGGCATTTGTAGCCTAACAATTGTACCGGTTTGCACGGCGAGTAAAGAAAGGCCAGGTTGTAACGTTATTACGTCGGACAAAAAGCTGCAGAAAGTCGGACAAATATGAGAAGCCGATTCTCTGTTTCGCTACGATGCTCGTTGATAAAAGCCCCGTGTAAGAAGAATCCAGACTTTCGTCGTTTCTCATTTCGCCGGATGCCAACAGACCCGTGTTCCACGTAATCCTACACGCTGCCGTGGGGTCATTGCTGACTCGCCCAGTGATTACAGCGTCTGCAGCGAAAAGTAGAATATCAGTTGGCAAAGGTAGAATCTCCGTGGATTAACTCGGCCGTGTTGTCGTCTGACCATTCGAACTCGCGAGCAGAAACGACGAAAGAGAATCGGTCGATGTAACAGGGCAAAACGATATGCAACGATCTACGTAAAACGTATGGCAGTTAGGTGGGTCGTAAGCCGCGTGTATTCGATTTCTCTATCACGCGACTTTTGCCCCGGTTAGGCTAACGAACAGAGTCGTTACTCGCCTCGATAGCTCGCCTATTCCCAAAGATACTACTCGGCTCGTAATTTTGAAATAGTATTCGTGTATCGTGGAGAGGATGAAGGGCAATTCGGCCGTATTTCCGATCGACTGACCGCGGCCAATCTTTCGTTGGCGTCGGCGAGATCGCGTAGTTACGTGTAGTGCAACATCTAATTAAGTGTTCGTTCGATCGATGGTGTGGAGTATGAGTGCGAAGTAAGGAACCGATAGGACTTCGGAATGTCGAAGAACATCTCGAAACTATCAGAAATCCGCTCAGCTGTAATTGAATTTTTCCATCGATCATCGTGTCATTTGAAATGACAGCGGTAGAGTTGCCACGTTTCAGAATCCTTCAGACAGACGTTCGATGTAATTTCGAGAACAAAGCGTATAGCTGGGTTCGGGATGGCTGCGTCCTGTTGTTTGTTTAATATCGGCCTGCGAATTATTGCGAAAAGTAACTCTTTATCGGCCGTGTATCTTCGGAACGGTGTTTTCCTTTCAGTTTCGAAGATAGAAACGTTTATGGCACCTTGGCGGTTATACCGCGTGCCCTGCCTTTCAAATACAAAACACGCGTCAACAAACACGCGAAGCTTCGCTCGTTAAATATCGCGCTATTTTTGACCAACCGATCGCACCTCGTTCGTACGACGAGTTGCGTCTAAAAACGGTTCTATCCAGTCACACGTATCCGAGTAAACGGACGAAAATATAAAAGGCGAGGACCCCGAGTGACGTCTTGACATTTACAAGCTTTAAATCCGCCTAGTGAAACTAGCTGGATTTCCTGCAGCCGAGCAGGATCCAGTCGTACGCAAACATATCGCATTTCGAAACACAACAATGCTGCAGAAAATAAAACAAACTTGCCAACGTTCCGTGCTCTTTCGATTTTCACGAGCTGTGTTTCTATTAATGCCGAGGCTTCCGGATGCGAGGCTCGTCCACTTGAAATATACCTGCAACGTTTCGCCAGATGTTTCGCCACTGACGCCTGTTTTCACGACCTGCTCATCCACATTACGTAGTTTCTGCTTTCGTCGCGGATAAATGATAGCCGACCGACCACCGTTTCGGATCGGAAGGGCGCGTTACGCGTGCAGTTGCAAAGCCTTCGTCGTGTAACATCTATTAAGTTCGGCAACTAAGTGATTGCGGGTATTATCATTACTACCTAATGACAAGATGCGCAATCACTTAATTGCCAGACCCGATAGTGTTTGCCCCGACCAATTTTTCAACGCGCGGTTTAATCAACGTCGTATGATTCCATTTAACGTCTAACGAGCGTGTGATCTTTTTTTCTCTCCGAGGACCGCCGTGCGTTGTGGGAGGACGCGATCGGGAAACGAGGAAACGTGCGATTAACTTCGCGATACGAAGGCGACAGACAGAAATTGGAATTTTCACGGGCACAGAATGCGCAGCGCGCAGCCGATCGTGAAACGAGGACGGTGCGTGTCTGTTAATTAGCCGTTCATATTCTCGTGGTGGGACGTGGTGTCGTTGCACGCGCGCTTCAGCTCGCTGGACAACGACAGAGCACATGTTTTCTGGGTCACGGTACAAGACGTCCGACTCGTTATTTCCGCGAAGCGACGCGCTATTTTCAGTCGCTCTTCGGATACGTGGGCTTCGAAACGAGTCCTTTTCCCCGCGGTCTCTCCCTCGTCTCTCTTTCTCTCTCTCTCGCTCGCTCGCTCGCTCGTTCCCATTGACGACTGGAAATAAACTGTTCTTCGCGACGCTGACAATGCGAATGGCTTTTCATTCAACCCGCTGCACTCTTCCTTGTTGCTGCATCTTAACGGAAATACGATCCGGTGGATGGGAAAGGGGACGATGAATACGGTTGTTCCCCCAATTAGGGAACATCAAAGTTGAGAATATTAATTGCGGTCCCTTCGAGTGCTTGTTAATTGACTTCTATGGACGATCGTCTGACAGGAACAATAGCGTTGTAACAGCGCGGACAACAATGATTCGCCGAGCTGGATTTTTATTTTTATTTTTGTCTCGGTTGATCCACCGCTCGGTAGAATGCCTCCATTGTGCTGCGTATACGCGCTGCGTATTAACGAGCGGATCCGAATTAATCCTTTCAGCAAAATATATCTGCACATCGCGTGAAAAGCGTGCACTATGAAATTCTTCGAACACAGTGTCGAAACGACTACGGTCACTTTGCGAATTTATCATGTTCGCTGTAATAGCGGGGACCCGCCAGTGGAGATAGGAGAGGTTTTTAAAGAAAATCCTGTCGATAGGTGTAGAATCGCGAAAATAGAAAATTCCTTGTCGACCGGGAGAGTCGCGTAACTACAAAAATGGAGTGACGTCTTTTTTTTTTGTTTATTGAGTCCAAGAATACAGTTTTAGGTACATATTCACAATAAACGGTGAATTTTTGTAACGATATGTTGTATAATACAATTTTTGGGTTTAAGCCGCTGGGGAGCGGAGCTTTTTTATGTATTTACAAATCGAGTGACCAACAAGGCGTATCAGTTTTAACCCTTTGCACTCGACGACTTTTTCGCCCGGGCGTAGCAGCTACTCCGGATGATTTAGCGCATACGTGACGCGTGTCTTACAGTTAGTGTGAATTGATTTCATATACAAATTAACTTACAAAGTCATTATATTTTTGTACGATATTTTTTTCCATTTTATTTATACCATAACTTATAAAGCATTCACCAAGATGCATTCTTGATATAATTAATCATTTTTCAACATTTCTCAACAGTTCAGAATCAAGTTCATCTTCGTTTGAGTGAATTTCACTTCCAAA
Source organism: Bombus vancouverensis nearcticus (assembly GCF_051014615.1). Classification (NCBI taxonomy): domain Eukaryota; kingdom Metazoa; phylum Arthropoda; class Insecta; order Hymenoptera; family Apidae; genus Bombus; species Bombus vancouverensis. The sequence continues at coordinate 10,308,339 of NC_134911.1, forward strand.
AACCACTTCTTTAGGGTTTCTAAACTATACAATACTTTTGCCATGATCGTCGAATCCGAACTAACGTCGGAGACGTTGTTTCGACACCATAGTTGAACCATAGTTTCGCAGGGATATGGGATTAAATATTTTATCTCCATTTTAAAGTCTAACACTTTACACTTGCCAACAAAGAACACAAAGAGCTCAGGAACCAATGTACGAACCAATGTTGCACTCTCATCGATTGAAGATATCGAAATCTAACATAAACAGGGACTATCGCCTCTGCAAAGGGTTAATCGTTCGAATTAAAGTAATTCGATGAGAAAATAAAAATTGCAAGCAACGCCACACCGTTCATTCACTGGTTTTGGTTCTCCAAAGGATCAGCTGACGTGAACGGACTAAATGTTTTTTCGGTCGGTTCTGGTAACCGAAGAACGAGAGGAAACACGTGCTCGTGGATGCATCGTGGCGGCACGGCGTATCTATTTTTGCGACACATCAAGCTATTCTCAGTTACGCTCCGACTGCACAGAGTGCATCGACTGTCATCGGTGCTCTAGGAATAAACCATATCCATCGCAATGAACTAATTCGTACGTTACATGTGCGGCTCTATATTTTCTTCTGTGTTGCGTGGAACCGCAGCGTCAAGTTTCCCCACCACTTACATCATCGACAAACTTTGATAAATAGTTGGCTGTAGTGGCAGGTAATTAAACGACAAAATTGAAATATCGATATTTTATGCGGTCGCAGGCCGAATGTATCGTCACATCGATCGCCGTTACGAGGCTCTTCCTTTTTTTATTCGAGGAAACGTTCGTGTTTTGTGTCTCATCATTGTCGTGTAATCAGAGCAGTGTCAGGCTCGAGCGTCTGACGCCAATTGACTGAATCTACTCGCAAACCCATCCACGCTACGCAGTGTATTGGTTGTCCGAAAAGTTTCTATCGTTTTATGAGGGAATAATAGAAGCACAATGGTTTTTATTTTATGTCGAATCGCGTACGATCGATTTTGTTCTGTTGAGATAAACAGCACGACATTTCACAGACTTGGTTCCACGTTTGTATGAAGCTGCGTTGTTGTAAACAACACGTTTGCGAAAGAAAGACACTTTCCGGACAACATAATACATTTGTCCTTTTTTGTATATAAAAGTTGAAGTTGTTTCTTGTAGAAATTGCCGCAAGGAAGGTGCATTGTTGTAAAAAACACATTTGCGAAAAAAACACACTTTCCGGACAACCTAATACATTTGTCTTTTTTGTATATAAAATTTGAAGTTGTTTTATATAAAAGTTGAAGTTGTTTCTTGTAGAAATTGTCGAAAGAAAGGTGCATTGTTGTAAAAAACACGTTTTCAAAGGAAAGATATTATCCGGAAAACTTAATACATTTGTCCCTTTTTGTATATAAAAGTTGAAGTTGTTTTTTGTAGAAAATGCCGAAAGGAATGTGCATTGTTGTAAAAAACACGTTTGCGAAAGAAAGACACTTTCCGGAAAACTTAATACATTTGTCCTTTTTTGTATATAAAAGTTGAAGTTGTTTTATATAAAAGTTGAAGTTGTTTCTTGTAGAAAATGCCGAAAGGAAGGTGTATCGCTCTAAAAAACACGTTTTCAAAGGAAAGACATTTTCCGGAAAACTTAACACATTTGTCCTTTTTTGTACATAAAAGTTGAAGTTGTTTTATATAAAAGTTGAAGTTGTTTCTTGTAGAAAATGCCGAAAGGAAGGTGCATTGTTGTAAAAAACACGTTTTCACAGGAAAGACATTTTCCGGAAAATTTAATACATTTGTCCTTTTTTGTTTATAAAAGTTGAAGTTGTTTTATATAAAAGTTGAAGTTGCTTCTTGTAGAAAATGCCGAAAGGAAGGTGCATCGTTCTAAAAAACACGTTTTCAAAGGAAAGACATTTTCCGGAAAACTTAATACATTTGTCCTTTTTATATATAAAAGTTGCAGTTATTTCTTGTAGAAAATGCCGAAAGGAATGTGCATTATTGTAAAAAACGCGTTTGCGAAAGAAAGACACTTCCCGGAAAACTTAATACATTTGTCCTTTTTATATATAAAAGATGAAGTTGTTTCTTGTAGAAAATGCCGAAAGGAAGGTGAATCCTTCTAAAAAACACGTTTACGAAAGACACTTTCTGGACAACCTAACACATTTGTCCTTTTTATATATAAAAGTTGAAGTTATTTCTTGTAGAAAATGCCGAAAGGAAGGTGCATCGTTGTAAAAAAAAACACATTTACAAAAGAAAGACACTTCCCGGACAACTTAACATATAGGTTCACGTGCTCACACACGTCTCACCTGATAATTAATATTCTCCATATTTGACACGACGTATGTCACGTGTGGTACAGTTTGTAAATTTCGCATCTCTCAACTCGTAGCTACGTTACGTTCTGAGAAGTCAACGTAGACAGCGGCGAGAAAATCGTATTTTAATGGAATGGTTGTGGTTCCATCGAGATAGTTAGCCGGAAATTGCGTAAACTTACCGGTTTGATATTCATGCAAATGGGTTTCTTCGTCGAATCTCCTCATCGAAGAAATATTCTCGTCGATCTCGATGAGGAGACAGCTAGGCGATACCGTGGATAGAAAGCGTGGAACACTTGGACGAAAGCTGCTTTGAGGAGGAATTTACGAAAGGTCCGAGAACAGCATCTGGCATCGAGCAGCGACCGCAGCTAACTAACAAAGCGCTTTCAACCCGGAAAATTCGTCCGACCAAGCTCGCCTTTGTTCGGCGTGGCGCGATGCCCGTAGACGATTCATTACTCGCAGAATCGTTGCGTTTCCTCAGCTAATCTGTCCTTTATCTCGCGCCGGAATCGCTGCCGACCTACGACGAGTAGTGCGAGTAAGAAACATTTGTCTTTGAGCACAATGCTCGCCTGTGGCGAGCGATAAGAACACCGCCATCGTCTTCGAGAACTCGTCCGTGGCGCGATAACAATTAAACAAGTTAGTTTAACACCAACGCTGTTCCGTGAATGTGGCAATGAAAAAAATCGGAGAATTCCAATGCAACGAAACGATTTAAAACAGAAGACATTTCAAAGGAAAAAGCGGTGCGCAACAGCGAGAAGAATGTCGGGAATCGACCCAGGACCATCGCGACCCCGTCAAGTGGAGCGTGGAGATGTTGTTTGGCGGCACATCTCGCTCATACTTTCCGTTTTCTTTCGCTTTTATTCTTCTCGCGCCTTCCCACTTTGCTCGTGCAACACCTCGACGCCGCCTCTTCACCATCCTCGCTCCCCTTCCACAAGGAAATTCAGCGAAAGCTCGGTGATTCTTTTCCGAAACGTTCGCTCGTTTCGCTTACATCGTCACATTCGTTTCAACTTAATCGCAACGATGCATATAGCATTCTCTTACGATGGTTGTGCGAATGCAACGAGACAAGTGCGATCTGCTCGATGCTACGAAAGCTACGTAGAATCTCGTACGAAGCGGTAGATCGAGCCTTGAGTTTCACCATATCTTTACATTTTCATTTCACCCGAATGGAAGGTGGTTCCTTGGAAAGAGGAAAATTTTCAGCTAAAGGTTTCCACATGATCTTTTTTGTAATCGTATAATCAACGATCATCCGTGAACCATCGTATCATCGAACGATTAAAATCACCATGGAAGCAGCGAAATAAGGAAACGCGATCGCAAGCTTTTTCGAAGCTCGAGATAGACTTAACTTTGAACGGGGTAACCGAGCCACATGGAACTTCGCTCGCGAAAGAATATTCGTCACACCTGTGTCGCAGTGAACGACTGAAAAACAATGATTGTCGAGTAACGCGGATTCCTGGCTCGCAGCCTGACACTCGTTATTTCAATTGCTCATGGGCGAGTGTTGATTAAGATTTGCGTAACCAACTGGCGCGTTGCCTGTCGCACGACAACCGGTCCTCGAACTTCCGCTCGAAATGGATCCGCGGCTTTCTTCCACGGCGTGGGTCACGCGAACTTCTTTCGAGAAAAGACGGTGAACCGGACGATCCGGCCGATTTATGGGGCAAAAATTCCCCGCGTCCTGTCAACGTTCCCCGGAACATTGCGTGAATCCGTAAGCGTAGTCGTTCGGATTTCGTTCACCACTGCAATTACGCGCGTCTTTCTCTCTCTGTCTCTCAGTCGACGATCTGTCGAATCGCATTAGCCCTGGCCCCTAGATTTTCCACTGCAGTAGACGGCTAATTAACGAACGTAGGCCATCGATAGCCGATGTTACCGGCTTCCTGTTCTCTATGTCTGTGTGTCTATGTATTCCATTGATCCACTTTAGCGATCGAGTAGCTCGATCGGTGTTAATTCTTGATCGATCTGTCACTTTGCCGATCTATCAAGCTATCGCAGTCTACTAGGCTGTCGACCTAGTGGCTTACCAGTCTAGTAGCTCATTAAGAGAATAGCTGGGTATAGGGGCTGTTAGCAGTGCAGAGGTAGCGCAACCTAGTTTTCGTTTGTACGTCTTATATACAAGCAGCGTGTTTCGTGTATGTACATATGTATTTATTATCGCTGACCGTGATCCGCGGACACTTTAACCACGCGGCTGTCTTTGTTTTTCAGATCGCTGCCGAAACTCAGCAGCCAGGACGAGGATGGGCCGAACCCACACACCCAATACACAGGCGTCACGCAGTTCGAGCCCATACCGCACGATCATGACTTTTGCGAGAGGGTCGTCATTAACGTGAGCATCTTCACTCTTTTAACTGCCTCTTGTCCACCTTGTGGCGACTGCACGTAGCACTCGCTTACGATTCCACTCGGATTTCCCTCGGATACGCTGTTACAAAGTGTTTCCGCGACGAGTGTCGAACGTCTGTCGCGTTTCCCTCGCGAAGATCAAAGGAATATCAGTGTACGAAGAAAGATGAGCAGGAACGATTCTTGACGAGTAACGATTTACATTTTGGCCAATTTCTTTTCCATTCTCCAATACGATTAACGCTTTGACTGCCGCGTGGACCATATATGGCCCACGTATATTCAACTTCTTACAATTGTAAAAATTGTACGAAAATTGACAGTTGGGGCATTTTGAATATAACCGATAAATAGAAGATACTTTGAAACAAAAAGTGCCCCATTGAACGATTAAACATTTTTATTAAAACATCAATAAAAAGAAATGAGAACAAATGTCGCATCTAACGATGCACTGTGTTAAAACACTTTAAACATAAACGTGGCTCGTCGATACAATCTGGACGATAGGTGGTCACCTTTTTGGTCCGATTCTTAGCAATTTTTCATCCTAACTGTTTAACATTTTTTTATATCACTCTCTGCAAAATTTTCGTGCCAGGTACGCTTGCCCTTCTTTCTTCTGCATTTCGTGTCGCGATCTTTGTCGAATAAGTATATTTGACGGCTCTGGTGAATGGCACTGTGTAAGGTGCGTTGCGAGTGCCATTCTAAAATCTGATACCCCGATTTTTGTTTTTGTTGCTTGTTTATAGAGCACCATCGCGTTTGAAATTGATGTATTTAACAATAACTCTAAAGCTAATTTTATATACCACTCGAGGGTTCTTCTATGTGGTGTAGAACATACTATCATTTGATCTGATAAATCTACAGCACATTTTCCTCTGTTGTAATCTACCACTACCATTGCCTTATCAGAAACATAATTTTTTTTCCGGACCTCTACCATTTCGGTCGAATGTTTCGTCGAAATCATAAAAATAATCATAATACCGTTTACTAATATCTTCTACGCGTTTCAACAATATATCCCGCACGTTCTGCTTACGTCGAAATAACCAATGCGAATGGTTTGTTGAAATAAACGAAGCCTTGCTGTAATATGTCGCTATCAATAGTTACCAAGGCGCCACGGTGGTCACCCGTGACCACCAATAAGATAAACGGTCCATTGGAGAATAATGTTGTCTTACATCGTCAATTTATTATTCTTTTGCCATTACATGCTTTGAATAATAAAAATACTCCCATGGCGTCCTCAGTGAAACGCGTGATTTCGACGTGGCAGTCAAAGTGTTAACTATCATAGCGACTATGAAACTATACCGAGGAGCGCAAGGTATGGAAGACGCGGCTGAAACTCCGGAGATTCGAACGAACCGATCGAATTAATGTAAATTTCGTCGCGCTTTCTTCTGCGCTGTGTTTGCAACGTACAGTGATAAACGGCGCCAGTTACCTTTCACGTTTCTTCCATTCACCGGTTTATCGGATAATTGCAGTCGAAATTCATAGCCTCGTAACTACCAGCTGCAAGTCAGCCTCACAGAAAAATCTTGCCGCCCGTATCTGATCGCAATTGTCCGGAATAACGAAACGTACTTGTCGCGATATGTCAAAGGAAAGAAATAAAAGCGTAGAAAAGAGAGAAAGAACGAAAGAGAACGATGTAAATGGTTTCTGGATTCGCTTCGACAATCGTCGTGATAGGATATATCGTTAGTTGCGATGTGATCGTTAACCAGCCAGCCCGGGCCGCATTCAGATCGATTTCCACGCGTTTTTCAGTCAACGACTGGCGCCGTTTGCTCGCTGCGCGTTCCTCCGTATACTTCTTTTCTTTTCGACTAGGCAAGATTATCTGAAGACACGAAGTGACCTACAGACCGTATTTTGGCAGTCGTCCAAGTTCGTCTTGGAATCAGGGGCAATATAGTACCAAGGTCGTATTGTGTGAACGAAATTATCTGTCCTCGTGGATGACACGACTGCATTGCGCCAATTACAGTAAAACCGTTCGATCGTCGGTGGAAAAATCCGCCATGCCGATCGTTCACCGGCCTCGTCCATTCCTTCCATATTTCTCGTCTCCTTGTCGCGTGTTGCGAACGCGAATTGACAGCGCGTGCGAAATTATGAAAACCCGATTTATCGACTATCGCTCTTTGTTTCGTCGGGTATTCTACGATCTTTGTTCTCTAAATTACCAGCAGACTGTGCATCGTATCTTTACCGTTTGTTCATCCTCGTCGGGTTTCGTTCTCGTCGCGACGTAATTGCAAATTGGAGACACGCGCGGAGCACAGAAAACGATCGCCGTGAAAAATCGTGACCACTCACGGACGTTCGATAACGCGACTAAATATCGAACGGTGCAGTCGGTGGACGATGCACGCGCGTGTGTTCGCGGATCCAATCCAATTTCTGTTCTCGACGGGCCGCTCGTCATCCTGATGCACCGCGGTCCCGTCCTTTCAATCCAATCGCACGCTATCATCTTCAAAAAGACTAATTGCACTTTCGAAATAATAGATTTTTATGCCCCGCCTAAAGCCCCTACGCCCATGCAACTTTCCTCCCTCGAATCCGTGTGTACCGGCGCAAATGCAGCTCGCGATTCCATCGATAACGATAAAGCAGGTAAATTTCTCAGTCGATACGAAAGATCCTCATTACCGATACGAAAGGGAAATCACGGCAGCTCGTTCTCCTCGATATTTAACGAAACGTCTGTTCGTGCAATTTCAATAATTTCGCGAGACACACGCCTTTGCCTCACCAGAAGCCAAGAGAACTATTGGCAACTAAGTGATTGCGGATTTTGTCATTAAGTGGTATTGACAAAATCCGCAATCACTTAGTTGCCAATCCTTGGACGAGATGCGATCGTTGAACAGCGACGGTGTAGCCGTGCACTGGCGACGCTGGTCTTTCGACCGACATTATCGATAAAGCTGGTCGTTCCGCGACAGTTATAACCGATACTTCTTCTTTTTCTTCTTAATCGTGCTAATGGCAGCACGCAATTAGCCTAGTTTCGTTTATTAGTTTTCCGCGGCGGCCAGCAGCATCGAAAGAAAGTGGTTGGTTTTTGAGCCAAAACAAATCAGCCGCACCCGAGCTGTCCTTTTCCCCCTCGTAATTGACATTACGTTGCCGCACACTGGCTAACCACGATCATCGTGGTAGTATCGGCCGGTCGTCACCGCGAACGCTCCGCAAATCTTCTCGAAGAAGGTGTTTGAATCGCGTTAACGAGCTGTTTCTAGCTCGCCTCGTCCGACGCTTCCAAGTTGTACGATTTCAAACAACCACTCGTCAAACGAAGCAAACTATTCCGAGAGGGTTCACTGACCCATCCTATCTATCCGCTCTCCTAACATTCTTCAAACATAGACTCCCACGCGAGCTGATCGCTCTCCGGGCTACTATAAATAGCTGTGCACCGCGAAACTTATTCAAACTTTATTCAAGTTTAAGCGAAATCAGATGGATTTTGTTTCGCGTACAAGACTAGCGATGTGCAATGAACAGGTTGGTAAGTTCGGTGACCTGCTTAACTCTTTACCGACCGTTAGCGGTTCAACAGCATACGCACGTCCGATCGGTAGCTCAGACGCAGATTTTCCCTGGCACCGGCTCTGTTTCGGTTTAGACCCTCAAATACCATTCTTTTCGTTCATCGCGAACGGTAAGTTTTTCAAATTGGTATAAAACTGTGGGATCTTACGAAGTAACACAACCGAGCAAGGTACCTTAATACTAATAAGCAAATTACTGCTCAAATAATGAGAAAGATTGTCGGCATCAAAAAACCGATTAATCGGCTATTGGTTGGTAAAGCGTTAAGCTGGTCGGCAAGGCGCGTCGTCGTAATTAGCAATGCACGAATGATCGAATGAGGATTACGGTTAGGGATAGACTGCGGTGTACCAGTGTACCAATAATCGATTCTGACGATCTCGACAGGTGAGCGGGCTACGGTTTGAGACGCAGCTGCGTACGCTGAACCAATTTCCGGACACGCTGCTTGGCGATCCGCATCGGCGGATCCGATACTTCGATCCGCTTCGCAACGAGTACTTCTTCGACCGGAATCGGCCCTCCTTTGACGCGATACTTTACTACTACCAGAGCGGTGGCAGGCTGCGTCGCCCGGTCAACGTTCCTCTCGATGTCTTCTCCGAGGAAATCAAGTTCTACGAACTGGGCGAGCTGGCCACCAACAAGTTCAGGTACGAACCGACATCGTTCTCGTCGATCAGTAAATGACATATCATAAGGTAGCGTGATTCTAATAAAATGTTATTCGAAATTCTGCAATTAAATAGTGTCTTGCCTAAAAAGAAGCAAATATCTCTTTTAACACTAGAACTATCACACAGTCAAATTGACTGGTTTTACAATTTTATTTTTAAATTCCTACTACTATATTTTTTCCGCAATGATGTAATGACTTTCGCAACGATAACTAAAAGAATAATATAATGAATCTTATTTTGTCTTTTATGTATTCAAACTGAAAATAATTTTGTATCAAGGCTACTTATATAAAAATACCAGTGAAAATGTCTGGTATTCGTCAAAGTGTAAAAGGATCCTGCGATCTGTTTATCGAACCCCAATTAACCAGTTTCCTCGTTTTCTACAACTTCCCACACGTTTTTCAAATTTTTACTGCGTATCATTCGATATGACGATATCAGTTATCAGGAAAATTCCAGATCGGTCGTTAGATCGCTAGATCGCTGGATTGCTAGATCGCTAGATAGCTAGATCGCTAGATCGCTAGATAGCTAAATCGCTAGATAGCTAGATAGCTAAATAGCTAGATCGCTAGATAGCTAGATCGCTAGATAGATATATCGCTAGATAGCTAGATCGATAGATCGCTGGATCGCTGGATCGCTGGATCGCTGGATTGCTAGAATGCTGGATTGCTAGATCGCTAGATAGCTAGATCGCTAGATAGCTAGATCGCTAGATAGCTAGATCGATAGATCGCTGGATCGCTGGATCGCTGGATCGCTAGATCGCTAGATAGCTAGATCGCTGGATAGCTAGATCGCTGGATAGCTAGATCGCTGGATAGCTAGATCGCTAGATAGCTAGATCGCTAGAATGCTGGATCGCTAGATCGCTAGATCGCTAGAATGCTGGATTGCTAGATCGCTAGATGGCTAGATCGCTAAATCGCTAGATAGCTAGATCGCTGGATAGCTAGATCGCTAGATAGCTAGATCGCTGGATCGCTGGATCGCTAACACTAGCAATCCCACAGCAGTCAAAATGACTGGTTCTACAATTTTATAAATGTGTCAACCCTCGTTTAGGGATGATGGTCCCAGATGAATTATATAATACCAAAAATGTACTACATAAGTACGTATTTACGTAGTACGTATTTATAATTACGTATTTTTTAAAGACCAGTCATTTTCACTGGTTTTGGTAGAAATAGCTTCGTGTTAACTATCGGTAGTTCTAGCGTTAAACGATAGCGCGCATATTCTCTACAAGATGAAACGCAATAATTACAAAATAAAAACATCAAAATTGCAAGATCGTCGAATGACCCGCGTACTCGAAGCAAGTTCAGCTTTGCTCGAAGATGTCTCGCTTGCCGAACTTAGTCACCTTTTCGGTTAGAAAAACAGAAAGGAAAGAGGACAGTTGTTCGTTCTCATTCAGTACGTTTCATCTTCCGTGGCAAGACAAGAGGCGACGTACGTAGTAGACGTACGCTTGTGCTTAAAGGCGCGCCATTAAACAATTACGTTTACGCGTGCAACCGTAAACGTTAGACATGCGAGCGAGCAGACTGCGAAAGATAATGTTGATGAAATGAACAGGGAGGACGAGGGCTTCATCAAGGAAGAGGAGAAGCCGCTGCCATCGCATGAGTTGCAGAGGAAGGTTTGGCTGTTGTTCGAGTACCCGGAAAGCTCGCAAGGCGCCCGGGTAGTCGCCATAATATCCGTGATCGTGATCCTCCTGTCGATCGTGATATTCTGCCTGGAGACCCTGCCGGAATTCAAACACTACAAGGTCTTCAACACGACAACGAACGGCACGAAGATCGAGGAGGACGAAGTGCCGGACATTACCGACCCGTTCTTCCTAATAGAGACTATTTGTATCATCTGGTTCACGTTCGAGTTATCGGTGCGCTTCCTCGCCTGTCCAAATAAACTGAACTTCTTCCGTGACGTAATGAATTTCATCGATATCATCGCCATCATTCCGTATTTTATCACGCTCGGTACCGTGATGGCCGAGGAGGAGGAGGCGCCTGATGAACCAAAGGCGCCGGTAAGCCCGCAGGACAAGAGTACGAACCAGGCGATGTCCCTGGCGATACTCAGGGTGATCAGGCTCGTCAGGGTGTTCCGGATATTCAAGCTGTCCAGGCACAGTAAAGGCCTTCAGATCCTCGGTCGTACGCTCAAGGCCTCCATGAGGGAGCTCGGCTTGCTCATCTTTTTCCTCTTCATCGGTGAGTTACCTTTTTCTTATCTTCTATCCTTTTACCATTCTCTGCATGTTTCTTTGCTCTGTCTCTTCGTTTACTAGACTTCTATAGGAGATCAGCTCGGCAGCAGCAACCTATCGATTAAACGACTCTTTCACTTTCCGTAATTCCAAAAGATGTAGCTATTTAGTTGGCAACTAAGTGATTGCGGATTTTGTCATTAGGTCATATTGACAAAGTCCGCGATCGCTTAATTGACGACCAACCAATGCATCGTCGCTGCAACGTTTAGACGTCGTTTTCGATAGATCAGGATCGATGCTCGATCGAGCAACAATTCACGATAGTCGCAAGCAAATGAAGTAGTCATGCGTGGTTTTTTCAAGCGTATGGAAAGTTCTGAGCGACGATGTAGTGGTTCCCTCGCGTCGAACGTGTTTACGTGGTCCATGGAAGTTTAGTCGATTTCCGAGCGTCCCAGCAACGACACAGCCGTTTATTTGCACGGTGGATTCTAAGAGCGTGAAATTGAGGGGCCGACCGGCAGCCAGAAATTTGCAATTTAATCGGCCGAATCTTCGATGCTTCTCGTCGCCGCGAAAATAACACGGTAGTCTGGTATCGTCTGGTGAAAAGTATCGTTTCGTCGAAAACCGGAAGCGTATTCTCCGAGGTTTTTCAGTTTCCGCTGACGAGGATTTCTGTGTGTTCGGAGGGTGGCCTGCCACCAGCAGATTTACAGGCTCGTTCGCCTATCGATTCGTAATTCGGGTCCCGGAAGAGTTCTAAACTCTGTGTTCGTCGATTTTTCTAGAAACGTGTCGGTTTTCCTTAAGGGACGGCAAACGGTTACGTAAGTTTTCCATATTCGTGATCGCACGAATGCCAAAGATTCGCTGGCATTCGACGAGTCGTTGCCCGGATGTGTGGAAAGATTCGCGTCCAATGTTTGAGCGAGGGAACAGACGAATCCTTTGAAAGTGTATTGCTGCAGTCGGTGGAAGGCTGCGCGAAGATATCTCTAGGTAACGAAAAACGATGGCCGATCGTGGCGTATCTGCAAGAAGACTGGAAATCCAATCAACGTAATGGAAGCAGACCCATAAAGACGTGGATCTTGGTCGATTGAGCGGAAAAAGAGGAAAGTTGGAAGAGAATGGCGCGTGGCGTGGCAATCGATCCATCGGTTGATCGGTCGATGGATCGGTTCGTGTATGCAGGGTCGTGAGGACGATACGAGAACACGAGAAGGAGTCACGGCAGTGGACGTAGACGCGGATGGAGAGGACTGCTAAACGGACTAAGAGCTAGAGGCCGGCAAAGTAGCGTGTCTTGAAGCGTCTGTTCCTCTTGTGTGCGTTCCAGGTGTGGTGCTGTTCTCGTCGGCGGTTTACTTCGCGGAGGCGGGCTCGCAAGACAGCTTCTTCAAATCGATACCGGACGCGTTCTGGTGGGCGGTGGTCACGATGACGACCGTGGGCTACGGGGACATGAGGTACAGAGCCACCGGGGGCGTTAAACCCACTGAACCGGTGTTTTCTTCCTTGCATTGCAGGTGTGGTGCTATTCTCATCGGCGGTATACTTCGCGGAGGCCGGCTCCGAGAATTCGTTCTTCAAGTCCATTCCGGACGCGTTCTGGTGGGCCGTTGTCACGATGACGACCGTGGGCTATGGTGACATGACGTATGATGTACTCACTTTCACTTAAGACTCTAGTTAATGCCCGCCAAACAAACGAACACATACTACTTACTCTCCTCCGATACTTTACTTAACTACTTTTAACTACTCGATTTATTCTTCTCCCTGTTACGTATCCCTTCTCAGCTTCTTCTTCCTTACAGCACGTCCCCTCCATTCCACGTCCCCTACCCTTCTCAATCCTCTCACTCTGTTTGATCGCTTTCTTAGTTTTTCGTTTGAAATTTGTCAACCTACTTGGCGCTTGATAAACTTGAACACGCTAGTTTTCAGTCTTTTCGATTTTTACCACCGCATCTTTTCTTCACAGCTGCTCTAACTTTTCTCCATGCAATCGGAATGTTTTCATTCTCTTTCCCCCCCTCCCCCCCCACTTATTCCTACATCGACAATCTTTTTTCTTATTTTTCTTCATCTTTCTCTCTCCTTTCTCTTCGTCGTCGTCTATTTCCTCCTCGTCGTCCGTTCGCTTTCTTCCCATCGTATTATCATAACGAAGAATTCGAGATTCTCCCACGAACACGCTCTCCGTCTCAGCAGCAACGCAGCCACGGGAACGTCTCGTTGTCTCATTTTCTCGAGAATCGTCTTAAAATACAGCCTCTTGCGATCATTCGCTCTACTAGAACACTTCATATCCCTCGAGCGTGTTCGCGCTGATTCAGTCGCTCGCCCGGCTTTCCACTCCCATTTTTCTCTCCTTCCGCCACGACCTTACCACTTCTCGTTATCACATAGCCGACGATCACTCGACTCGTCGTTCGTCGCCCCGAATTCTGCCGAAATTTCTGTTTCCCGTTCGCGAAGCCTCCGGGCGATCTCGCGGAGGAAAAAGATGAGAAGCGGCAGCTGCGAGTTGAAACGTCTGTGGATCGAAGCGAGTGACGCGTTTAACGCGCTTAAATTACCCTTTGCAAGAATAATTGACGGCTGAAGAATGCGAAGAGGGTGGTACGCGCGAGTCAAAGCGACGTTGCAAACTCGATTATACCGGAGAATCCGAGGAAAATGCTGTGATACAGTTCTCGTTCGCCTCGCCATTCTCCTCGCCATTCAGCCCGTCAAAGAATTTGTACGTTACATTTTATAGAACACGATCTGTTGACGATACGGACCAGCGTCATTCACCAACCCCCAAGGCTTCCGTCTCTTTATTCGCATCTGTTTCACGTTACCGATGATACAGATCGATAATTCATCCGACACGTATACCGTGTTGTTGCTCGCCGCTCTACTAGACGCGTGCCTTTTCCACTTGGTACTTGGAATACCAAACGGAGAGACAAAATAGCGGAGGAAACAAATGGCAACGCACTGGATCGCACTTAGCCCGCGATTATCACATCGATAGCGTAGTTTCGTGGTTCACGGTAGACTCTCGAGGTTGAAGAGCCCCGGTCGAGAGAGACTCGAGATCTGTGGTGTTGCGACCGAAGGGGCTTCTTCAGCAATTGCCTGCCGTAAATCAATAAGTGTCCTCGGGCAACCGGTACGGTTCGTTTCTTGGAAACGCCCTCGGCCCAAAGGGCCGACAGATCGCGACGATTCGGATCTCGCAGCGATAAACGCGTTACGGCAGCGAAGGGTAGCGCGGCGTTTTCACCGGAAACACTGGAGGCGGAGATCGGTACGACGCGTTCGAGGACGAGCGATTGGTTCGACCATTGGTTATACGTATGAGCCGAGGATCGTGATTACATGGCACGTCTATTGTTCAACTATTACAGAGACTAGGTGTACGCTCGGTTCTTTGCAAGTTACAGTCTAAGGTTGAGCTAGTTGTACTTTGACGCTGACGGCGAGGTAGCCGGCACGTTTGTCCCATTGAAATTCAACAAATGGGAACGAAACCGAAGCGACTGCTGATTATTCTCGCATATAAATACCGTGTCTGCGTACAGGGTGTCCTATTTAGCATTGTCATTGCTGGTATGCCTCGTTCGAGTGAAATTCAATTACATATTTCCCACCTAACAATTTCAGGGTTTATCGTTTCTTCTTTTATTTATTTTTTGACAATGTTATTCTGAAACGAATACAGCGGATGCGTGCGTTCGGATAAACTGTCGTCTATCAAATGTTAAGTTATCAGTGTACCAAATATTAAATGAAAAATATACGCAGATTCTTAGATACGATGTTCGTGTGTTTCATTCGTGGCGAAAGGAACGTTAAATTCGTGCGATAAAAATAAAGTTGCAAGTGTCTTCTCCCTTTCGAAAGGCACATCGTTATTTACGGGAATGCGACTAGTAAATCTTTCTTTTCGCGTCGCTAATAACCGCACAGGTGCAATGAACGCGACGTGGAAACCTGTGTAAAAGAAGAAACTCGTTGGGAGCTTCGTCCACCTATACCGCTGACTATAGCGTAAGGCGATAAACACGCAGCGTTTGACGTTTCGCAGGTTGCACACCCCAAAACTATTTGTAGAAACGACAGCTAAAATATTCTTTACTTTGATCAAAGACCGCGTTGCACGTGGATCGGTGTGTTTGCCAAATCTGCGGAAGAATGCAAGCAAAGCGAAGTAACTCGATCGGCATAGCTCAACTTCCTGCCAAGGTGTAACTACGATGTTCAAAGGAAAATCCTGATATTTGAGTAGAGCACCCGGTATAAGAGCAGTGTTCGTCGCGCGCGGCACACGCAAGAGGCCCGTTCTAGTTTCCCATTGCGATACACGCATCGAGTTCGACTCCTTTGTCGAGACACCGGCGTCACTCGCTTCCTCTACGCTTCTACATCGAAGCTGGTTTCTCGTGTCCAACCAACTTGCATCGTTGAGTGTTCCGTCCTCGGCTACGTCGCGTCTCGTTACGTCGATTCTCGCTTCCCATTACCGCGATTGATCGCAGTTTCTCGTTGAAACCCTTCGCCTGTTGCTACTTGCGCCCGCTCTACATCCCAAGGTATCGATATCGGTAGAAACGCGTGGCTCCATCTGCGTCTCGAAACCGAAACGATCTCGAAACCACGTTCTACGCTCTGATCAGATTTTCATAACAATTAACACGTGCAACAATTCCGGTTTCTAGTTAGGAACATCAGGCAAGGCAGAGCTGACGTTCCAGCTCTTCTATTTCTTTTCTAACATTTGTCCCGAATTCCGATTTCCCGGATTACTCCCGATACGTTTTTGCATGGCTGTCCACGACCAAACATACTCCATGTTCTTTTCATCGTTACCAGCCCGGGAAGGCGAATCTCTATTTTCGCTCACAACGCTATCATTACTGCTACTACCATCAGTCATGGATCACAAAGGCCCATAGTACAGTGACACCTGCATAAGAATGATTTGTTATTTTGCAACTAATTCGATATGATATTATATGACTCACTAAAACTAGAGATCACACTCGGACTTACCGAGGTCGCTGCCGTATGGACGTAGCTCGCGCGAGACGCGAGCATATCCGCGTGATTGCAATCGACGATTAGGCGACGCGACGTTTGACGGCGCGGCAACAGCCGCGGTCCGAAGAATTCGCATGCTCCGAAACAATAACGACTCGTGTACGATGGCTTTGAAAGAGAGAGAGAGAGAGAGAGAGAAAAGAAAGAAAAAAAGAAGAGAAAGAGAAGAAAGAGAAGACGAGAGGAAGATTTGTGGTAAAACGTATTCATCGGGCGAGCGTGAATGAGCGTGACGAGCGGCGAATTCTTCTTTACCGCCTTTCAGCTCGACCGGTATTGTTCGCGTATACAGCGACAGTTATTCAATTAGACTCGGCCGCAAAGAATGCATCATTTCGCAGCCATAGATTAGCCGGCAATAACCGCGCCGTTACGTTCTATAATCTGGTAATTGAGAGAGGAAAGCTTTTTATCGTTCTACCATTTAAACGATTAATTGGTATCTCGTTGGAATATTTTTGTCACGCGTTAGAAAAGATAGTGTGCATAACCGACGCGTACGCGTGGTATTGAATTTCAACGTCGCCGAAGGTCGTAAACGAAACTCTAGTCGGACGTTTTTTCCTTCCTTTCGTTTCCTTCTCTTTTTCTCTTTATCGCGTGGTAATCGAATAGCCGAACGGTAATTTCAAAATTTCGTTTCGTCGCTGGTTTGCCGAAGGATGCGGAACGTTCGAAGACCACGAGGAGATCGAAGCGGCCGGCTCTCAATTGGACGAAACGCGGTCTGATCGTCGCTCGGCTCTTTATGTCTCCGATTCGACGCGATAATTTTCTAGTCACACGTTTACAGTCGTCCCTCAGCCGCGTGTTATTGCGGCCGCGTTGAAACGCAGCACGAGGTGGTGCGAGCATCTCGACGGAAGGCGATGCAAACGATCGCGAAATTCTATCCGCACCTTCGAACTCGAGTTCGATTACAGACAATGTGTTTTAGTCGACTGTTATGAGAGCGAAAGCGTAGAGAACTGCATGCCGTACCGTTAGAAAATTCGATCGGATCTGAGCAACGGAATGGCATCGATGCTTGTTTGGAACGGTGCATCGGCACACGAAAGAAGAGCCTTTTCTTAGAAAGTCACGTTAGTCCCCTAGTCTAGCCTAGAGAGCCCGCTTCTTATTAGACACGCGAATCACTATAAGTATACACGGTTTTGCGGTTATGCAGCGTTCGACCAACGTACGCCGGTTTCATGTGGTTTGAGCAAGCAGCAAAGAACGCGAGGAAAGATACAAAAGAGCCGTGTAAAAGTGTAACGAACGAGAGGTCGATCGAACATTTTTCTTTCCGATCATGGCCAATGTCTATTTGCGACGCGGCAGAACGCACGCAGACGGTCCGTGTATATCTATAGGAGCCTCCAGTACCGCATAAGTAGCGCCACACTCGACTCGACACGGCAAAACTCACACAAGATAGAAACACCACACCTAGCACCGAGTTTCTAGACGAGGAACGAAGCTATCGACGTTCGAGCCAGTGGCTGGCCGCGAATAAAACTCTTCGTTTGCCTCTGCTTCAGGCCCGTCGGAGTTTGGGGAAAAATTGTGGGCTCTCTGTGCGCGATCGCTGGTGTGTTGACAATCGCCCTGCCTGTTCCCGTCATCGTCTCCAACTTCAACTACTTCTACCATCGTGAGACTGACCAGGAAGAGATGCAGTCGCAGAACTTCAATCACGTGACCAGCTGCCCGTATCTCCCTGGTACGAGCTTCCTATTTTATCCTCCGAGCAAACTTCCAGTCACATACTTTGCCGATATGATTTTCGTCTCTCAGGGAGCGTCTTTCGAACAGAGTCACAGGGACTAACTACACTATCGATCGATGGCTAGGCTGCACCGATTAATGTTACCGTGACGGTATTTGAATTTTAAAAGGGGCGATCGTTCCCTGACAACGCGACCTGACGTGTTATTTGTTAAGGCGGGTGTCGGTCACGAGACACGAAGGTTCCTAACGTTCTGTCGTGTGCAACAGATCTTTCTTTCGGTCTAATTTAATGGTTCACGTTCGTCGATTACCGCAACGTACGTGCTGCTCGTGAACTCGATAACGCGATACCCTAACGATTCACGCGAAACGGTATTTAAAGAGAAAATCTGAAGTTGGTCGATTGCGAAGCGAAGCTGGCAAGATTTTTTATTTATGTAATATTTCGTTCGTTCGAGATCAATCGGTAAGCGCAGCGAGAAAGGACAGCGTTTGCTGGGAATTCTCGGCCGTGGTTCTGCTTTCAAGTTGCCGGCAGGCTGGCAAATCCCAACGAAAGTCTGTACCGACGTCGCGTGTCTGTTCTATCGCTGATAGTTTACCGTGACTTTAATCCGCTTAGGAGCAAGCTCGCTTGGCCGGTAAATTTTTCGCGCCTTCGTCGACGAACGACGATTTACCGAGATTCGTCTCGAGCACGTTGAACGCAAACGATGAAAGAGAAATTGATAGGTCGGGGAATAGCTCGGTCGGCGCTACAGCTAACCGAGAACACACTTGAGCAGGATTATCTGGAAAGCACGCAGAGGCGATTTAAGCTCCACTTTCAGAGTTTACCCAGTGCTGGTGCAGCGGTTTTCGCAACTAGCGGAGGATGCAACTCGTCGAACTGTATCTCGTGTGTTTCGCAGGTCAACACTTGAAGAAGAGCTCGATGTCGGAATCGTCGTCGGAGATAATGGAGCTGGAAGAGGGCATACTGCTCACTCATCCTGAGATTACGAAGAAGCCCAATTGCAACCCTCGCCATAATAACAATATTAATCCAGCCTGTATGAGCATCGAGACTGACGTCTGACTACTAGGTGGGTGCTTTGATCGATCATCGGTTTTCCGTCTCGTCCTACCGTTTGAGATTTCCCTAACCATATAACAGTCTGAAGAGTCTGATTTGAGAAAAAAAAAAAAAACACGATGGAACGGGTCACCATAAACGTTAACTATAGTTTGCATACCCTGACGATACTTTGACGGTATTTCGCGTTGCACGCTAGACGCGCTATCTACGATCGAAACGATTGGAAGAAGGATGAGAATATTAAAAGAAGGTTCGTGTGATTACAGTGAAGGAGACGGTGGCAACGTGGTGGCCAATGCTGGAACGGTTATCGAGAAACAGCTGCAGCTTGCTACGGTGCCTGACGTAGGCCTCCTTCACACGTCGTCGTAGTCGCGCTAGCTGCGAGCGCTAGCGATAGCGCGTGTACGCGTGCGCGCTGGCTGTTGGATTGCACGCGGCTGCGCATGCGCGCACGTGCGCGCCAACCCGCCGTCTGTCCATAGTCTGTCAATACGAGGGGTGCTTCCAATCCATTACCACGTGTCAACGAGAGATAAGAAAGGACGAGAAATAACGGAGAAATTTAACGACCAAGAATCGGCTGACTAATACGGCTGCCACGTAATTTCTTCCATCGGCGTAGCGCGAAAATCGAAGATACCCGTCGGCGGAACAAGAGAAAGATAAGAGAGAAACGTGACAAGGCAAGGAGGGAAGAGAAAGGGAAAATGTGGAGGAGCGAGTTTAAACGAGTATCTGTAGGCGTAACGATGAAAGGCCGTGACAAGGGTGGAAAAGCGGTAAACGAGGAAACTGATGGCGATAGTTTCGAGGAGGAACCGTGCGTGGAGAACGAGAGGACAGCCGTTTCGGAGGTGTTCACGATACACACGCACCCCGCGTAGGGACCTACGTGCTAATAAGGGGATGGAGCAGGATATTTCAGTCGCGCGTCCACTCCCCACACCACCGACTCCAGTGTTCAATACAAATGGTAACAAATAAATAAAAAGTAACAAATAAACGGTATAAATGAAACGAAGGAAAGAGAATTAAGTCGCGGCGGCTTCGCGAATTAAGAAAGAAAAAAGAAAAAAAAAGGAAAAAAAAAGAAAAAAAAATACATAAGAGAACGTGGTCGAGCCCTTACCCCCTGCGATGTTCGCGTACGCGCCATGCCAGCATGGCGGATCGAAGGGGGATCGGCCGGCAACGAAACCAGGGGAATCGTACCAGATAATACTAATTAATTATATTATCGATGTAATTATATCGAGTACACGTAGGCGAAGGTACGCTAAACAAGCAGAACAAGTAAATAAATAAAAGATATTCGTTTTAATGATTATAACACTGCGCGAAAACGGACGAAGCCACGATCGAGCGGAAGAGGAGAACAAGACAGGGGAGAGAAGAACGGAAGGAAAATGGCGATGGTGCTCGCGGTGAGAGGACAGACTTTTGAAGACGATATCGGTAGGTGGTTGCACGGCGAGCAGCTAAGCAAACAAAGTGTGTTTCACAGCGGAGAAACAGTATTTTTCACCGAGGACAAATATTCAAAGTACAGCGGCATTCAGTCGCACGTACTTCGATCCGAGAGACCGTTGGAATGCAATTCGTTTTTCGGAGCGTAACACTCTACTCGTACCTGCATACGGATAACACATACACGAACATGCACGCGCGCGTGCACACACACACACACACATACACACAAACACGCAGATATATACATGTACGAGGTTAGTAGCGCGACCACAAGCCACGTTTGTACAATTTCGGAGAATAGGCGCGCGTTGCTCTCGTTCAACCATTAAGTAGCCGTCGATCGTGCACGATTTACGGGCTAAGAGTAACAACACACACACACACAGATAACGCGGAATAACTGCGCCATACGAAGAGATTCGAACGGTGGGATCGTTTCAAGTTTTACGCTACATCGGTGGCCGCGCTTTCCAACGCGATTGCATCAAATTGTCGTAGCATTTACAATGGAAAGATAGTTGCACCGATGTTCCTCTAAAGCTTGCGGCGAACGAATCGTTCACCTTCGTGCACGTTCGGGATACAATTATTTTCGTATGGGCGAATGAGGGATTCCGCTTTGTCGTAGGATGTCGGTGACGCGACGAGTTTGCGAAACCGATAGCTCGAAACGATAGCGCTTGCACGAAGAAAAGCGACTAGCAATAGGTGGAAAGTTGCGACGAATGGCCGGAAACGTGTCTGCCGATGGTGCGTACTATCGTGTTCATGGTGCCGATCTCGCGACGAGTGTCACCAACTGTGAAGGGACAGAGAGAGAAAGTGGAGTAGTATCGAAAGCAGTATCACGCAGAGATTCAGTTTTAGCGAGGCTAATTCGCCAACATTTTGTAATCGAGTCGCCAATTCGATTTTGTGTTCAGATTAGGGGGCGGAGGAAAATAAAACGCAAGACAGAGACAGCAGATAGTGATAATTGCGCGTTAATGGTTCGATTAAAGCCGATAATTTCCGGGTTTCGTTTCTTTTTCTGTCGCACACGCAGATTTGCCGACTCTCTCGTTTGCGTTCCGGCAAGCAAATTCGCTAAAATTCTTGCCCTTTCGGTCGAGCGCCCAGCTGTAAAACATAGAATTATAGCACGGTGATAAAGTCCGTCGTTACACGTATATCGAATAGTTTCGATGAATGCCAAATTGCAAAGCAGTATTTCAAGTTATCTTTACAAATATCGCTCCACTTACGAAACGAGCAGACGATCGAAAGGGACGAAGAACGACGAGTAACGAGAATCTAATCTCGACGATCGAGATTGTTTTCTCTTGCTGGCTTGTTTCGCCGTTATCTTGCTATTACACGTGGCAAAAGTATGAAGCGATCAAGGGATTAAAGGACAGTGGCTAGGATAGGAATGCGCAAAAGAGAGGGGGAGAAATAGAGCGGTGCGAGAGAAATCGGTACAAGTAGGAAGGAAATAGCGGGGCGAGTTGGTGAAAAACGAATTGATAGGCCAGTCGGTGCTCGATACGAAGCAACAACACTTTCCCTATCTCTTCGCTGTCGTCTCGATGTTTCGCCTCTTTCCCGGTGGAAAAAGCGCATCACAAAATCGCAAAGACTGCCATTTCACCATTCTCAGTAAAAACGAAATAAGAAGAAAAGAACATCGCGTAACGATATCCACGATTATTTCGAGAACATCGTCCATGCTCGAACATTTTCCGCTTAGATCGACCCTTCCAACTGCCGCGTCGTACAACGGGCCGTATCCTCGTGACCGAACGATTCGAGAAACGGTCACGATTGTTTTTGTAAGTCGCGATAGAACCCGTCGATTCGTCAGAATCTATCCGCGTTGAAGTCGTCGCGCGGATACACTTATGTAAGTTCGCCGTTCAAGGAAACGTGACGTTTCGATGCCATTAGTGTCCGATTAAACGAAAGGACGAATCGAAAGGTTAATTTCGACGATTCTCTCTTTAGCGGCGAGTGGATCGCAACGCGCAATTTTCTCTCTACGTTGAAAAAAAAAATATCTCGGCTACCGTTGTACGTACCAGCTGACGGGGCGATATCGTTAATTCTAAACCGATAAACAAAGACATTTCTTCGAGAAGTCGGAACGCGACCCACACTTATCTCTACGGATAATCGACTACGATGAAGGAGGAAGTCTGACGTTGCAACGCAAAAGTGAACACATTAGATGTAAATTAAAAGCTAATTAAAAAAAGAAGAAAGGAAAGAATAATATATCGTAACGCGCGATCTATCAAAACAAAATGAACAAAGTAATAAGACGCAAGTAAGCAAAGAAAAAAAAAATAAAAAAGCGATTCCATTACTCGATTTATTAGATCTTAGATGCGAGTTTTACCGAGGAATATTTCATCTATCTTTTATTAGACGAAACGAGCAAAGGCTAGACGAAGCGAGACTTTCACGTTGTGTACGAAAGGGAGAAAGAGAACGCGAGAATGGCTATGAGAAAATGACAGTGTAATTGCACGTGAGTTTTTAAGGGAAAATCGAAGAGCGCGTGTCGATGATTCAAAATCGGAAATGCGTGTGAGCGAAGTTCCGTGTGCGTGACGATGAAAGCGAATGATCGAGGAGCGTGTGTAACGAGAAGAGTGAGACAGATTTAAAAAAAAAAAAAAACAATAATTATACAGAGATTTACGTTACGAGCCTTTATTACGATACTTGAACTTTTCGCCTCGCTACTTTAGTTAGAAAAAGGAAAATTTTAAGACGCGCATTATAAATTACCAGCCTAGCTAAATCCAACAAGTGAAAAAATGCAAAATAACTGCGCGGAAGATAAATTTATTATTATTAAAATTAGTACTACTGTTATAAATCTATTAACTAAACATACTATTACTACTATTACTATTATATTACTACTACTACTACTACTACTACTACTACCACCACTACTACTACTACTACTACTACTCCTACTACTACTACTACTACTACTACTACTACTACTACTACTACTACTACTACTACTACTACTACTACTACTACTACTACTACTACTACTACTACTACTACTACTACTACTATACTACTACTACTACTACTACTACTACTACTACTACTACTACTATCGCTATTACTACCACTACTACTACTACTAGTACTACTACTGCTACTGCTACTATTACTATTACGACAACTACCGCTATTGGTACTGTTAGCACTTCCATTTCCTACTGCTGATACTACTACTACTGTTACTACCAACATCACCACTACTACTGCTGCTGCTAGTGTAACTACTATTATTACTCTTACTATTACTATTACTACTACTACTACTACTACTACTACTAATCTACTACTACTGCTGCTATTACTACCACCACCACCACTACTACTACTACTACTACTATTACTACTACTACTACTACTACTACTACTACTACTAGTACTACTACTACCACTACTACTACCACTACCACTACTACTACTATCACTACCACTACTACTACTATTACTATTACTACGACTACTACTACTACTGCTGCTGCTGCTACTACTATTACTACCGTCATCGTTACACTACTACTGTTGCATATTATTGCTAACTATCAACAGTAGTGTGGCCATTATTTCCGTTGTTATTATTATCTACGTCTGTTATTATTATTACTACTATTATTGCTGCAACTGCTGATACTACTACTACTACTACTACTACTACTGCTACGACTACCAATACTGTACGCTGTTACTATTACTATTACTACTGATACTAGCACTAAATACGACTACAACTACTACTGTTACTATCGACGTGAGGAGAAAGATGAATATGGCGAAATGATATTTAGTTAACGAGATGAGAAACTACTCTGTTAGACGGTCATAGCTGTTAGAGGTATAAATAGAGCATAGATAGGTAGCTAGGTAGTTGGTACGGTATCAAGGTATGGTATCGTTACAAGTGGAATTATCGAGTAATCGTTATGAAATTCCCGATTCCTTTTTAGATCAATATGCGAAAGAGGCTGGTTTTGTATGTTAGACTGGATCGGTGATATGCCAACACATATACACACGCGCACACGTACATACTTTTACAAATACACGAGTTCGAGAAGCCAATGCGTTGTTATTCCGTTCGGTTGCCATCGGCAGACTTTTGTCGTCCGTAAAACTAAAACTTGACGAAGGGGAGGATGAGCTTTCACCTCGATCGGGGTTTCGTCGTCGGAGATCGCGGGCCAAAACAAACCTTTCTACGATCGTTTGTACGTTTTCTTAAGAATTTTCAGCTTTTTAACCAACACTCTTTCTCCATTTTTGCTTGAATACGCTCGAGGCTGCGTTTCTCTTGAAGCGAGATAACCGCGTCTAGCAAACGAGTCGATTCTCTCTCGGCATGATCAACCACTTCGGCACGTGGTCGATATGGAAAATTGATCGATCTCCGACATCAAGCGTCCCACCTGCCACAAGTCGAACAAACAAACAAACAAACAATCTTTCGAACTTCCATTGCATTCCGTTGCGTCTAGTAACTAATTTGAGAGCCGAAAGACCGATCGAACCAATCAATCCACGTTTAACAACAATAAACAGAACAGAAGAAGAAACGAAGCTAATCAAATCCGTGTTAATTAAGATCCTACGATATTTACACTGCGTTCCATTTAGTATTGCACAAGAGTGGCGATGCAACGTAGCGATTCAGCGAGAACGGTATGTCGAGTGCAGGTGGCCGCCGACACCTCGCCTTCTTTTACCTTCTCGGCGTAAGCGTAAAAGTCGTTAGCGAGAATGCTGTTCATTTTGTACAACAATCCATGTATATTTCCTCGCGTAGAATAAATGGATGGTATCGCTAGCCGGCAAATGCGAACGAAACGAACGAGCGAAAAAAAAAACAACAAAAAAAAGAAACAGCAGCAAAAAGAAAAAACAAGAAAAAATAATGTTCCTTCGTGCTAGAACCTGCGTGCTTGCAAAAGGATGCCAACTGTTGAACTTGTCGCTCTGCCAAATTCACATGGCTCCACTCCGGCAAATCTTGCATATCGCTATTAGTCGGATCGATCGCTGATCGTCGCTCGTCCAACCGTTCCTCTTCGCATCGTCCGGCTTTGGCAACCGGCTGCTGGTGCTAGGAAAAATGTAAAAAGGCAGAGCGAGACTGAGAACGAATGACTGAGAGAGAAAGAGAGAGAGAAACTCAGAAAGGGTGAGATGTGAAAATGAGGAGGAGCGTGAGTTGTGAGGAAGGAAGCGTGAAACAAGGAGGACGGGTGACTGAAACGATCGAGACAAAAGAGTCCAGCATGCATTCCAATGTAACTAACTGAAAATTAATCTAGAGAAAGAGAGAGAGAGAGAGAGAGAAAGAGCTAGTCCGCTATGAAGCTAGTTACCTATATTCCGCTGTCGCCGCGTCGTGCCGTAGAGAACGAACAATTTCTTATTAAATTTAACGCTACTTAACGCGAGAAACGATAGATATGCACACCGTCACGTTCTCTTTTCGCAGCAAGAACGCCGAGTAAGCCGTGGTTTCGCGATCAGCCTGGGCTAGAGCTTACTAACTTAACGAAACAGTTGTACGAATAATTAGCGATGACAGGTTCGTCGAGCATCCCCTGTTACGCTGCATTTGTCACGGACAAATCTCCATCGCTTTTCCATTTCATATTCCTTGATAAAATTGCTCACGGTTACGCGAATAATCGGCGATAAGTTTAAAAGAGTTTGACGGTTTGTAAAAAGGAGCGTAGCTCGCGGCAGGGAAATTTGAAGGAAAACAGGGGATGGTCGAGTGATGGTCGCATGGCATATGGCGCGTATTATAGTTTAAAGAGGAAGAAGAATATAGAAAGAAGACCACTCGTAGATCGAGCGAATCACGCTTTCCAGTGGTATAGTTAGATATTACAATTGGCGCTAAACGAGGCAACTATCCGATACGCCGTGATAATTTTAGAAACTGAAAGATTAACGTTCGTTGTCAGCGACAGTTCCATCGACTTCAGCCGGATCGTGCGCTGAATTGCTCCAACGAAAACGCCGGATAGCAATTCGTTTCTGCGTTACACGCGCGATATACGTCTATCCGTGTAGAATGAGAGGAAGGAACAAGCAAATAGGAATTATGTGCACGTATATCTAAAACGTAAGTTGGACGGAGAAGGGAACGAAGGCCGAAGAACTAATTGGAGGAGAAATCTCGCTCGCGACTACGTACGAGCAACTGAGAAATCGGTTTTTAACGAGAAAGTGATAAAGTAACGTTGCTACGTACGTTTACGAGCGCATACGTAAATACGTGGAGAGACGAACGGACGAAGAACCAGACACCAATAGCAACACGAACAAACAGGAACACATACATACATACACAGACACACACGAAACATGTATACACACAGTGGGCACGAACGATACTTTGATTAAGCTATATTATGGTAGGCCACGCGAGAAACCAGGAAAGCTGAACGGACGAGAAAGAAAGAAGGGAAAGAGAAGAGAAGAAATGTCCATTGGAAACGAGGGCGGCAATGCGGTGGCGGCTGCCTCTGCCACTCTAGTTGATCGGGATTTGTTTTATTAATTAATTAATTACTCAATTAATTAATTAATCGAGAACTCATTTATATAGTGTGGAGCACTGTTTTAAGTGCTTTTCATTTTTTGGCTGTGTGAAGCTTCAACCGAAGTAATTCAAAGGGGTGGAGAGAAAACAAAAAAAATGATGTAATTTATCGTATTGGCTTTGCATAATCACTCTCGACAATTTTTCTGACGCAAGGAAAATAAACTAAATAATGAATAACAATATTAATAATAATAGAAATAATAATAATAATAATAATAATAATAATAATGATAATGACTTCATAAGTAAAACCGTAAAATACTAGACACGAAAGCCGAATAAAAATATACCTACACGCGCAGAGAGTGTTATTCAGCAAAGATGAAACCATGATTAACAATAATGAATAATAATAATAATAATAATAACAACAACAATAAATAAGAAGTAATGGGAAATAATAATAATAATAATAATAACAACAACAACAACAACAACAACATTAGTACTAATATGTAATAATAACGCTAATACTAACAATAGTAATAATTAATGTGTAATTAAATAACAAGTAATAATAACAATACTAATAATAATAATAAAAATAATAATAATCGATAAGTAATGAACGCTACATCTCCCTCGGTACGTTATACATATTATAATTCCGTATCTCCGTTTGTACGCATTTTAACAAATGAAAACAAGGATTACTACAGGATATATTTAAACGAGCAAAGAAAAAGATGTATAAATAACAAAATACTATACTCTTAACGGTACTAGTTCAGATAAACATCCTGCCGAGTTGCCCCGGGTTACGCTAAGAGCCACCTGGCCTGCATTAAAACAAAAAAGAAAAAGAAAAAAAATACTACGTTTATAAGCGCTAAGAAAAGCTAAACCGATCGCCTTACAGAGTGGGACACGATAATAACAGACAACATAAGGAAGATATTTAAAAAAAAAAAAAAAAAAAGTCGATTAAACGCGTAAATACTACCGTAAAGTCTCAGTACACAGTCGGCATACACGCGAACACGTACACACGCACACGTTCATACAGGATATAATATACACACACGTACTCGTACGAAACACAAACGCATATAAAAGTAACTCGTATACATACGCGGAAAGGGTATAGAACGATAAAAAAAGACAAAAGAGAAAACCAAAAAAAAAAAAAAAAAAACGAAGAGAAAGAAACACATAATAATCTATTTTTCGCCCGAGCAAAGTGATTCTATAACGTAAATCGTACTGTATCGTTAACGAGGAGGAAACGAAAGAAAGAATGGCTAATTTTTCTAACGAACATACCGCAAGCCTCGACAGCAAAACGGTGTCTCTTTTTTTTCTTTCTTTTTTTTTTCCCCAATCGTCCTCCGCCGACGATGAGAGTTTTGTAAATCTAATCTACTATTTCTATACATTCAAGCGTTTTGTAAGGTGTCGCGCAATTGCAACTGCGAAAGGGTCAAAATACGATAGCACAGCAGAGACCGCGGTCGTCGGCCGATCTCCGCACGAACCTCGTGGCTCGCGTCGACACACCGAGTACATGCCGAATGAAAAACAAACGTGTTGTTGAAAGCTTGGCGACATTTCGTCGGCCGCGAACGCGAACTCAAAACACCACCTCTTCGCTTTCCCCTGCATCTAATCCGAATTTTTGTCCAGCGCGCGACCCGCGCGCCCACGCACACCCACGCGCCTCACACTCGCATCATTCTCGCACCGGAATTCGCTTCAACGAGCTGTCTGATTCGACTGCCACTTTTTACTCGCGAGTTGACAGTTTCTCCGCGAACGCGCTCGAGCGTCCAGCCGAACCGCATCCCGCTCGTTCATTCAAATCGCCAATCGACGATGCGCTTGCACGACGCATCCTCCTCTTTGTACAGTTTACAAATACACTAATTCGCGTTCACTTTTTCGCGTGTGGGAAGAAAGAGAAAGAAAGGGAAGAAGGGAAGAGGCAAGGGAACGGAAGGAGGAAGGAAAGAACGAGACACAGGCGTGGTTCAGCTCGACGATCGGATTTCCAATTGATTGCCGTCGATTAATCGCCGCGAACCAACGAAATGCCACACGCTTGTTCGATAGAGCGGCGGATGGCGCGAGATCGGCGGCCGATCGACGCGTTGCGACGCTTAACAATATTTCCTTTAGCTGCTTCGAAAGTGGAAAACAATGGCATAGTGGAAACGGTGGACGACAGGAGCGCGAGGAACCGGGAGGCGCGTTTACGCGAGAACGAACAGGATAGCGGGAATGGTTTGAGGTTCGAACGTGCTTAACGAGACACGGAAACCGAGTTCCGTTCGCAAGCCGGGTACCAAGGCACTCAGGGCAACGATTAATATCGATCAACTTATTTGTACGATGATCTAGGCTATTTACGTTGTATGTCCATGATGCCGGAAAAGATATAAACGATGCATTTGTAGGCATTAAAAAAAAAAAAAAAGCAAAGTAAATAAATAAGGCGACGCGCGTCGCCTTCTCTAAACGAGATATAACATTTTGAATAAAAAAATAAGTATATAAATATATATATATATATGTATATGTATATGTATATATATATATATATACAAATATAGAGATTACGGAGTACATAGGTGGAAATGGAAACTTATTTCCCCCGTGGCTGACTGCTGCGCGCGATTACGAAGCTAAAAGAGCGTGATGTTCGGTTACTTTTCTACAAAGCAATTTTAATTTTCATTCGCGAAATTGCCTGTATCGTTGGAAATCTGGCGATAATATTTTCGTTGGAATGCAAACGAAACGCTTGGATCTCGTGACACGAGCTTCGCGTTATCGGCGAATCTTCTAAACGCGACGTACTTTCGATGCGACGCTATTTGTCTTGCAGCGTGTTCGCGTCCACTAGCCAGCCCTATCGTCGTTGCATATACAAGTTTCTACCGTAGTAAATGGAAGCCCGTTTGTCACTGAAAGTAAAAATCACAATAATTGGTTTCTCTCGATAAAGCGTGGAAGAAATGGGCCGTGGGGAGGGAGAAGGTAATAGACGACGCGAACCGCGAAGAGGAGATAAAGGCGCGGTAAAGGCGAGATAAGCAGACGCGAGGAAAGTCTTTGAGAAACGATCGAGATACCTGCGAGTGTGACTCGTAAGCGAAGATTAATTATATCGGGTGCTCGAAACGAGAGAAGAGGAAGGAGAAGGCGGTGATCGCGCGTAATATTTTTAGAAGCTCGCGCCAGATAGGAAGGGAAACGGCGTTACGGTAGTAGGAGGAAACGACAGGAGGGAAGATAGAAGAGAAATAGGCATTCAATGATAAACAGAATTTACTATCTATTTGTCGATTAAAATTCACCAGTCGAAAAGGGAAAAAAAAAGCGGAAACAATATGAAGGAGAGAAAAAAATGATTACTACTTATCGATTAGCTATAAAACATTATTAAGGGCAGATATGTAGTACTCATATAGTCTATTTGTTAATGTTTCAGATATTTTATTAAATGTTGATATAATGTACTACGACATTCCTTGTTTGTGCCGGAATCCCCGCAATCTAGTGTTTAAACGAAAAGTAAAAAAGCAAAAAAAAAAAGAAAAGAAGAAGATGAACCGAGAAGAGAAAGAGAGAGAGAGAGAGAGACGATACGTAAAAATGAAACTAAAAGAGGAAGGCAAATACAAACGAGAATGCTCCACCCGTGTCAACCGATGTACTTAAACGTTACTCGAATATCGATCGATCGGTTAATCGTTCGTTAAGATGAAAGCAGAATGAAAGAATGCAAAGGAAAAAAAACATCATTGAAACTACGTATATAGACGTACGCATAATTATATTATACATCTCAATAGTTCCCTACACGATGCCTTCGTACAATCGAGTCGGCAATTCGCGTACACACAAGAGATGCAAAAATCGCGCCGATTTACGATAATGGAAGGATAGAAAAAAAAAAAAGGTGAATAGGGAGGGGGGAGGGAGGATAGCGAGCGAACGAACTAATTTCCATGAAGAAAAGAGCGGACAAGAAATATTTTATTACGTATATAATGTATACTAGCCATAACGCGCCCGTCAACGAGATCCCCTAACTACTTTTCTATTGGCATGCATTATCTTCGAAATCATCGAAACATTCCTTGAGAAAAATTATAACACGCGACAACGTCCTTTATCCGTTCAATTTTTCACGCGATCGGCGCCAAGAGTTTAGCGGATCGTAAAATATAAAAATAAAATAAAAGATCGTAAAACTTAATTCATCGGAAATTCGATTAAACTTTAAATCGTTACGGAATCGTTTGATTTCGATTTCTGTTCGAATCGCGCGTATACCATTGCGTTACATCGATCTTCAACTAAATCTAATTTCATGCATAACGTTCCTTATTTATTTGATCTTGAAATTGTAGTCTGCAGAAAAATCTGCGGTCATTTGTTGCTGCGATTTAAAATTAAGGAAATTCACTATATTGTGAAGATCCGCTAAAACACCGACGAACTTTCCTATGCCTTACTCGATACGCGTTGATATCGCTGAATAGGTTCGTTGGGTTGGCCGGTCGTGGAAACGCGATGCACAAAGTGAGACAAAGTTCCTCCGCGAGAGGAGAAGAAAATTGAACGGATGTACGCGTACGGAGCGTTTCTTTTCGCATGAGGGGTTGACTGGCGTTCGTAACGTTAAAATCGCGAACAAAGGCAGAGGGATGAACGAAGAGAGAAAGGTGGAGAGAATGTGCGAGAGCGATGGAGTTGGAGAGAGCGTTGGAAAGATCATAGGAGGCTCGACAGAGGTACGAGAGGTGTTTACGATAGAAAAATCTTGGTCCGTTGCGCAGCAGGAAGGCAACAGCGATTATGAATATATTTATAGGAACGCGAGACTTTCGTATATGTAGAATCGAAAGGTCACACGGCTGCGCTCACGAATAATTTTGTAACGTTTTATAAATAAATTGGCATATCGACTTTATCAATCGGAAACGAACGAAAGAGAGGAAACCTTCCCTCCGGAAATAAAAAGGAAGAAAAGTCGGAGAAGGGACGAAAGTGGGAGCGAATGCTAGCGAGAGGAAAACGAAAGAAAGAAAGAAAGACGCGTAAATAAATTAATTCTCACTTCTCCATCGATGAACGCTCTGCTGGTTTGGAGCTGTAGTCATATCGTTAGTGTATAAGTCTGTATGTGACGATGTTAATTATTGTAATATAAAGAAAAGAGCAAGATGAAAAAGATAAAACCAAACCATTATTACTACGTAGGAGCATTTCAAATGAAAATTAACGGATGGTGTTTAAAGGAGAACAGAGAAACGGATAACGACGCTATTTGTCTGGTATTACCGGGCATGCCTCAAAATAGATTTTTTATAAATCGCAAAAATCTGTTTCCGACCTTTTTCATTGAATATTCTCATATTCGAGACTTGACTCTCTCCGTTTCTGTTTTTCGCAATGTGGACCGCATTTACTTGAGAAAACGAACGAACGAACGAAAGAGGGAGAGAGAGAGAGAGAGAGAGAAAGTGAGAGAAAGCAACAGAGAGAGAGAGAGAGAGAGAGAGAGAGAGTGAACGAAACAGAAAGAGTGAAAGGCGGGGCGAATGAGAGAGAGAGAGAGAGAGTGATAAAATTGGTAATATATGAAGAAGAGAGCGTGAAAATAAATATGAGGAAAGATAAAGTGCATTAGTGCGATCAGAAGCAAAGATGAGGAAAAAATGAATACAGAAAGGAAATGAATGAGAAACAGAATGTGTGTGAAAAATGATAAGACGAGAGAGAAGAAAGAAAACAAGAGAGAGATGAAGAAGCAATCGCACCTCGACCGAATTTAAACCTATAATTTCCTCTCACACCTTTGCGCAGTGTTTTGGGCCTTTCCGTCCAATACGCGATGTACCACTGTCATTATTTATTTAATTTTTGCAATCTACGTACAATAAAATTGTTGTTGCTGAAACGATAAGTGTAAATGTGTATACTGTACATTCAACCTTCGTTTTAAAATCATCATTAAGATCTCACTGGACCAGGATTCTTGCCGTCCTGGCGTGTGTTGTAATTGTACATGTACATATACATGCGTATTTTTTAATATCAGACGGTAATTTACTCGATAATTAGGATCGCTTATTAGAGTATATATGTATGTATATATGCATACATACGTACGTACATAAGATATAATATATATGTACACATATGCATCCGTACATGTGTGTATGTATATGTATACATATATGTACACATATATGAAAAAAAGAAAAATGAGAGCGGCATTCCCGACGCCGATGTCTGCGATGAACGATCTCCGAAAGGAATAAAGCACTTTCACGTAGTATCGTGTTTCTCTCACTGTTTCTCTCACTACCCTTGTATTCCTAATCATTACAGAGATTGATTTCTTAAATGGTGTCCGCAGAAATCCAGCTAACGACAAATTCTATTCTTACGAAGTATCGTCGAAAATGTCAACTTCTCGTTTAAAAGTTATAAACTACTCTAAAATCTTTGAACTTTGATACTCGTAACTATTACATTCTTCTTTCAATTACAATGCCTTCTTAATGCTTTGCGCCTTTTACGTTTTAAAGTTTTTATAATATTCGTGTAAATGAATCACATTTGATATGAAATAAAATTATCGTACGACAGACGAGATACGTTAGTCAATGATTATACTCAGCAAAGCTTTGTATCGTTTCTACGGTTGCCGATACAGTAGAAAATAATATTATGATGCCATCTATACTCAGAATTTAAACTATCTATGATTAATTCCTGTGGAATAAAATTCTATAAGATTTCCTATATTTCCTATATTCGTCTACGATTATACCACAGATGAGATATATATAGAGTAGACGTGACCATTGACTTCTGTAGATGTGACTGATAGACATGATCGATGGACGTAACCATTGGATGTGACATTGTGACATCATTGACTACCTTGTCGGTGTGTTGACATCATTAATTAAGGACAGAATAGACGTGACATTAAGTGGGACTTTGTATCCCAGGTTCTGAAATACCAGTTTGGAAAAAATTTGAGTATTTCCTACGCCCTTTGCGATTTGCTACAGCCAACACAGGAAATATCACAGATAACTTATTTTTAATTTCACAGGAAAATTTAGTTTCAATTTAAACCATTACCATAAACGAGATACAGAAATAGACATGATATTCAATGCTTTCTCAAGCTCCACGTTTTGGAGATCATCTGATCACCCATACCATTTTCGTATCGCATGCGACTTTACCGATTCGGTATAGTGCTGGTTTGAATTAAAAATACATACTCTTGCACGTATGAAATTATAAATAAAATATAGAGTAGGATATTCCATAATATAGAATAGGATATCCTACAATCGCAATGGAGTATAGAATTCTATACTTCTACAATACTTCAGAAAGTATTACACACCATTAAAAAATAAAAGACTGTACACTACACATATGTATACGTTACACACTATCAAAATAATAATAGTTAATGATTCGTTTAACTAGTTCCAAATTAAATTGTAACTTCATATATCTGAAACAAAAATGTGAATTTTTTAATCTTTTCTATTTTCATCTTCGTATTCTCAAATCAATTATTAATTACATATTATCAAGTGTAGGTACTGTGACTCATAAATTTGCAATACAATTTATCGATAACCTAAATAGACGAATTACGCAAAATGGAAAGAAGAAAAAACCAATAAAAAGAATAAAAAATCACCAAAATCTTGCTTCTGTGGATAAATACATGTACAGTCTATATCAATCTGGTAGATCGGTCTTCCATATGGACCAGCGAGCGCAGACGAACGGAACAACGAGTATGAGAGAATGTCTCTTTTTACCTAGCAACAAAACAATACTTCAACCTCCCGTAATAGTCATCCGCTCGATCATCCCTACAAATAAGACTGTACCACTTACTACTGAGGAATCTGCCATTGATATAAAACATATGTGAGAAACTGTTAAATTTATCCTAAAAACTCTAGAATCTCAACGAAATATTCAGACACTTCCACCATATGTACAATGTATTCTTTTATATATACTTCATACAAAAATATTATACTCTATAAAAAGATAAACGTTGCAGTAAATATAGTAAATATAGAACGATATTTATTAGATTTAATTTTGGAAATTGATATCTGCCGATGTTGATATTATATCTATAATAATACTCAAGGATAGAATTTATAAGTTATATTTCCATCGCTATATTGTGATGTCATATCTTGTCCCGAAATTGGTTAACGCTTAAATCTTTGATAGTCATTTATTCCCTTTTTTCAATTTTTATCTTCTTAATAAGAGTGCGATTCACTAACATTAATACATTTATTTAGATGAACGTTTTTAAATTTATTTAGAACGTATATTTTGTGCATTAATTAATGTAACATCATTATGACTTATCTAGCAAATTTTGGAATGATTTATGAAAAATTTCGGGCAGTAATCGCAAAAACAAGAAATCGTTAAGTCTATTTACGAATGAACAAACTTGTGATCATTTCTTATTCTACGCAAAGTATAATCTTGTTTGTAAAATACTTTCGTTCGGTTATTCTATAGTTTCAGTTTTTATTCTCTTTGGCAATGCTTAAAATATATTTGTCTTATTGTTAAATAGATATATGAAATTAACTGCTATTATTAAATTAATTAATTAACTGCTTTTAATAAAAATAATAACCAAAATGATACATTTGTTTTCATTAATATAATTATTAATATGAATCTTCTACATTCAAATGTGAAAATAAATTCTGAATATATATAGAATTCTAATAACCCTACATATGTATGTATTACAAGTAACAATAAAAAGAGAATATGTAATAATTTTCAATAGGAATACTTTCTAAAGAGTAAATACTGTTTTCGGATAAGATAAGATCATTCTTCTAATATTTTATAATTTTTTGATTGAATATAACAAACTTTCATTGGCTATATCTTATATTTCAAATTTTTCAAACAAGAATAGATTCATTTAATATTGGGCAAAGCTATTATACAATGAAAGATAACTCTTATGCAAGTACAAATCACATAAGCCAATATTCATATACTTACCATTTTTCTCCATTTTTGTTAACTTCAATATCAGTATCATGGCACATTCATATTTATTACAATTTTAACAAATACTTTGACAAAGTTAAAGCAAACTTTAAACGAGAAGCTTTTGTGTAGTATTTAAAACGATACAGAATTACATACATTATGTTTTACACAATTTAAACTTAATAAACTTTTACAGCACGTTTCATCTTTATTTAATTGGGTTAGCAGCCTGTAATATGCACTTATTATTTTTGTTTAAATCGGAACAATTCGAGCCTACAAAAGATATTTACACGTGGTTTCTCGCATGGAAACAGGATCTGCGCATGCGCGAGAAATCTTCAGAGGGGGCAAAGCCCTTCGTCTAATAAAACCGATAGACAGTAAGAATGGAAACATTATTTTGTAGTTCTCATTTAACACATTTGTGCTAATTTCAATATTTTTACGTGGTGTCATGTTAATATAAAAGTAGGATTTTATTAAATATTGTATGTGACATTTACAATGCTACAAGGATCCAATCAAAAATTAATTTTTATGATATTTTACTTTAAAACATAAGAAAGTGATAGATTCGAATTCTATGTGATTTATATGAATGAGCACCGACAAGACTGATTATGAAACAAAATATATTACTCTAATTTATGTAATTACTTCATTACTAAATGCAAGACAAGATTGTTATTGAAATTAACAGTATTATTGTAAACAATCGGTTACTTGATACTAGTTTTATAAAAGAGATTAAAGGACATAAGTGAAAGTAATTGCAATGTTATACTAGCATGATCTATAAATAATGCAGAGGATATTTATAGAATTATGACTTATAATTGGGTCAATCATTAAGAAATTTAGAAAAGCCGAAAGATTAAAAAATTTGTAATACATTTTTGAGCAGAATCTTATTAATGAAATACATTAAAATAAATAGTGAGAGATCAAGATATAAGTTTATTTTATTTCTATATGTACCAAAGAATTATTGCCAAGGTTTTTACATTATCTCACTTCACAATAATTTTAAAATACTGTGTACAATGCAGATGTTATATAATTTATTTACTTAATATGAATTATAAGTAAAAATTATTTAATAAAAAACCGATTATGAAATGATTGCTAAGTATGTTCTTTTAACATAAGTGAGTTTCAATGTGAATAAAAGTTTGTACATATGGGTTTTACAAAGATATTAAAACGTATGCTGTATGCAAATTTTGCATCGTGCAGTTCTAAAACATTAGGAATACTAGCACCATTAACAATCCCACCATTGCATATTGCATTTTTGTACTACTTTTGGCAAGAATATTCAAGAGACGTAGACAAACAGTATTGTTCTTGTTCATGTTGGGACACAGTATTTAAGGGTAAGTTAATCTTGTTTATATATTTTATGTGACTAGTTATAGAACTACATTCAATTAGTTTTCAAAAACTATTGATATATTATTGCAGGATCATATGAGTCTGGCATTGCCTCTTATAAACATATGTATTTTAATGCCACATCGAATACTTTAAAAATATGGATTACGATTGTAATTGGAATTATTACTTTCTATGAAGTAGTGAAACATTTAACATGGCTAGCTTTTCATAATCGCCTTAGACTTTCTATGATGATCCTTTTTTTAACTGCTATTTTCTCACATTACTATACTTGGTGGGTTTATATGAATTATTGGAATGATGAGTTCTATTCCCAATGGTACCATCAATTGTTTTTCTCTGTCACTGAGCTGATTTCTACTTTCCTGGTTGTTCATCTGGCAGATAATAAAAATCCAGTAACTCATAGAAAAGCATTTGGTATAGCTGCAATAGCTATTTTACATATTTTAGCAGGTGGTTGGGATCAATTTGTTGCCAATGTTTTCAGAGGAGAAGGACATGCACATCAGGTAATAGTATTTAAGGAATCATGTGTCATAATCATAATAACTATATGCAATTTATAATGTAACATATTACAATCATTTGCATCAATTCATTTATATATGAATGAATATGTATATGTGTACAATATGCAATACATAATATGTATATACAAATTATAATGTTTAGTTAGTAATTTTTTATGTAATAGGTTGTACGTGATCTTGGATTTATGATCCCAGATATTCTTCACGTTGGTATTCCATTATGGACAGTTAAGTGGAAACATATTTATAATCTTCCTGGTTCTGCCAAACGAGATCCTAGTATCAAAAGAGATCTAGCTTATATGTTGGGAATGATATGTATAGGATTATGCATTTGTGCCATATTGTAATTCAGTCATTATAATGCCTAAAAATAGTGTCTTAAAGATGAAATGATCGTTTAATTTAACTTATTTTCTTATACCAAGTTTTGAAAGATGTACATCTATAAATGAATATTATTGAAAAAATATATATGTACACATATACAGGAAGTGCAAAAGGTTTGGGGAAAAACTTCAGGAGCATATAGCACTCATCAAAACAAGCAAAAAGGTTTTAATAAATGTAGGTCCAAAAACTATTAGTTTTGGAATTACGAGATGTTTTTGCCAATAAGATATTAACTCTACAGCATATGTTCAATATGCCACCTGTTTATTTACATATGCAAACACACACACACTTGGGCACATTTTTTCCTATCACATCAATTACTGACATTTTTCTTATCCCTTACATTGATTTATTATAAAACTGTACTATTATACACTAAACATCTCATAATTCCAGAACTAATGGTTTTTGGATCCATGTTTAGTAAGACTTTTTTTACTTGTTTTGATGAGTACTATATACATACTCTTAAAGTTTTCTCCAACGTTCTTATACATCCTGTATTTATAAACCTTTATAATACCTTTTGTGGTGCTGATACTTTTGCTGAAAGAATATTTACTTACAATTAGTCAATTTAGTTTAATAGATTCCATTACAGAGTGGTTTCCATTATTACTTAAACAATGTTACACATTTGAAGAGCTTTTATCTTTCTGTGTTCTATTTCATTTTATATATTCTTAATATATTATATATGTATATATATATATAGTTGAAAATGCCTACAAAGTACAAGTTGCTTACAATAGGAAGGCTATCCTTTTAGGTTGTTCGTGTCTTTTACGTTTGCAAAGTAGCAAATTATTTATCTTATCTACTAAAACAAAATATATTTTAGGTATTAACAAAAAAGTAGTACATGTAAGTAGAGAAATTATGATTAATCACTTATATCTTTTTAGCATTGAAATAAATATATTTATAGTTATTCTTTTTCGATAATAATTAATAGTTAATTAAAGATATTGATTAACTATTAATCTTTGACATCAGTGGAATGTATACTGTAACGATAAACGAACAACGATAGTTGTCTAAAGATGAAATTGTGCACATTTTTTTGTCACAAAAATTGCTTTTTCTTACTATATCGATAATAATTAATCAATTTAATAACGAATTATTTAGATCAGAATAAATTCCAAAATAAGTAGTAGTATACATTACCATTTGAAAATTGCCTACTTTTTGATATTAACGAATGTGTTCTTAATTTAGATATATTAGTCAGAATAGTTATAGAAGTTTAGTTTAGATGCAAGGATAAGATCACTTTCTCGTTTTCGAAATATTTATCGATATATTTTTGTGATTATTGTTTGTGTATATTGTGTATACCAGGTAATTACGAAATACTGTTATAGCTTTGCAATTTTTTGCACATTTATTTAAATATCGTGATTAAACAAACGAGGAACATTCAAGATTATACATATAAATTATATCAACGAAAGGAACATATCATACACAACGTTCGCGATACGTTTCTTAAAAATAAAAATAATTATAAAAGAAACAAGGAATGTATAATATAATTATTGGCAGTTTTGAAGAGCAGTGCTCTTGTTAAGGAACAAGGCCACAACAAAGTGCCTACATACAATGCGAATTATTTTCGTTAATATCTCATTGACTTAATGTTATTATAATATACGAATTGATTCTACAGGTGATAATAGATATTGTATAAGACTTTAAGAACCTTTTACGGAAACCAATAATGAAGTAACTAATTTAAGAATTAGTTTATTTCAAAGTAAAAACTTTTAATAGTTGGCACTATTCATTGTTTTACTGTATTAGAGAGAAGAAGAAATATTTCAGGACTATAAAGGTATAACTTAATTTAGTCCAGTACCATCCTCTCTGCTTGTATGTTGCATATTTCATATTTCAAAAACAAATTAATATTTGAATTACTTCAGAGACTTTTATTTCATTTTATTTCTGTATAATGATAACATTGTACACAATAAACATTTATTATCGTATTATCTAGAATCTAGTAGAACTGTTTTTGAATATATACAACTTTGACTTTGTTTCAGTAGTAATTAAACATTCATTAGTTCAATGCTTTATACTAACTAATCTGAGTGATATCTGCTACAATGATAATTTTATATTTCTGCGTGTATTATACAATTAAGGAAACAAATTGATTTTTTAATGATTAAAAGTAACTCTTACTGAAAGTACTTACTGAAATTACCTGTTAGTATTTATTTATTCTCGTCATATCAAACATTTGTGATCATATCTCGTAATATCATTGTTAATGATGCGGCCTATAATATGAAATTATATTTCTAATAGTTGCTAATTTATTGTATTAATTTTAAACGAGAGTCTAATTTATTTTATTCTTGTGTACCTTTTGTAAAAATTAGATCGACCCAACATTTATATTGTATTCGAAACATATTAGGAATACTATGAACGAAATGTAATATCGTATTTGAAATTGTGATTGATGGAACATGTATAAAGAAAATAAAATTTACACGAAAGTTTGTTGTATTTATATCTTTTTTACTTCGATCTACGAAATAGTATTTTATTAAAACAAAAACACGAGACCCTTTTCGCAGTTTACACCATTAATAATTATTTTAACGATTGAATTTTTCATGATTTTGTTATTCGTAATTTTCAGAATAAACATGATAACGTAATAACGGAAGGATTCAAAATACTTTTGACTTATACCTCAAATGAAAAAGATGATTTCAACCGTAGAAGCATTTCACTCGTATACATTTAAGTTCATTTAAATTTATTAACTTAATATATATTATTAAAATTTAACTTCAAGTGAAAAGACATAAATAAGACTATAAAAAACATTATGATAGGTTAATTATTTTCTACCAAAGTATTTTCTATAAGGACTAAAAACTAATAAAAGCATCTTAATAATTACAATATTGTTTCTTTAAACAAATTTTTAAATCCAAGGTGTATATCATTGGCACATTTTAATCAGTATAATTGGAGTTTCATACGAACAACCTTTATAAATTGATATATTTAATTAATTAAAAACATATTTTTATACTGCAGGAAGATTTTATGTCCAAATCGATACCGTATTCGGACGAACAGATTTATAACTTATTACGTATTAGTTATTATGCTTTTCATTTTTCATTAGTAAATGTAACGTATGTAAAATGATGAACTCTGTAATCATCATCCCCTATTTAATAATATTTTAACATCATTTTCGTACAAAAAAGAATTATACCATAAACTAACATGAATTGTTTATTCCACTAATTACATCCAGTGATGTGTAGAATTATCGAATTGTAGATACGTACATTAAC
Organism: Bombus vancouverensis nearcticus; assembly: GCF_051014615.1. Lineage (NCBI taxonomy): Eukaryota > Metazoa > Arthropoda > Insecta > Hymenoptera > Apidae > Bombus > Bombus vancouverensis. Next base: position 10,350,268 of record NC_134911.1, read on the forward strand.
GCTGAAAAGTATTTTGTAATTTTTAATTACAACTGTAATGATTTTATTCTTTATAATTGTCATAGCTACATATAGTGGAATATTCTGACTACTATTAGTTCTTAAAAACCAATAGGCAATAATAAAATCAGTATCTGCCTGTAATTTTCAAATCAATGCAATTATAGAATTGCAATATTTTGGTACTTTGATTATTTCGATTAATTTTGATATTCATATTATTATCGTACTTTTGGCTATTTAACCCTGTGTGTACTACAGATGATAGTTTCACAGTACAGATTCAGCTTCTTATCAGACTTCTTGCAGTGTCCTATCTAATTAAATGAAATAATTAATATTAAATTTTTTCAATAGGATTTAGATTAAATTAGAGACGTGAAGATGCGTGTCAACGTATAATTATTACAATTTACTATGTTACGATAATTTTGAATAGTTGTAACAAATTTCTGTTTTCTACGTATATTGGATCGCAATCTTACGTTACATTCAATCATTTCCTTGGTAGTTTAAGATTAGATCGTTACATTTCCTAGAAAACCAGCGAGTGTCGTAACGTTTACGAACAGGAGCGTAGATAGTTTCTTAAGTAAAAGTTCCTTACGGTAAGTCTCAATACGTTCGTTATTGCCATATTGTTAATTAATATTTACAATCTATAGGCTTCACTATAGCCAGTAGTCAGCCTTCACAGGAAACGTATATATAAAGTATTGCTCCTGTAATTATTAATTTACCTAGGTTGTTAAGATTCACATATTGTTATTATAGATCAGCGAAAATGCAGGGAGAAAAGATCTTTTTCAATTGTAGCGTAATATTGTACGCATTTTCCTTTGGGTCAAAGGTTGTCGCGCATGACCAACGTGATGTTGCAATTGTGAGAGCAGCCTTAACGGCACGAAGAAAAGCGCAGGCTTCGAATCGATCCTCCACCCCCAAAGTATCCAAAGAACAACCGCCGGCCGACGACTCTCTTGTCAACTCAACAACAGTTCAGTTCGAAAGCAAACATGGCGCTTGATTTCGCAGCCACTTACAAGGTTCTGGTGCTAGGTGACTCGAACGTTGGAAAAACTTGCATCGTGCATCGTTATTGTGACGAACGTTACTACGATACTTATATATCAACGATAGGTGAGACGCATCGTCGAAATCCTCGCGTATTACGTTCGTGTTCGATATATGCTTCGACGGTTAAGAATTAATAAGCTGATGGATCGCTGTAAAACAAGCTGTTTACGGTAGTTTTATGAAGCTATTGCGACTACCAATCGAATTCATAACACCGATGATAATGAAAATACAGTGATTCCAAGTTAGAGGAAAGAATGGACCGCATTGATGTTATATTTCGATCCTTCAGCTGTAGAGCTTGTTGACAAGTACATATTCTTACTTTCTAGACAATTTTGTTGCCGAAAAATCTATTTATGATTACCTTTAGCAATATAATATGTTCTTGCGTATAACGGTTCCATGGAGTTTTATTTCACATTCACATTCTATTTATATTTGCATAAATATTCAACATTCAAATTTAGATATTTGTGTATTTATTTTCGCGTCTGCTTGCATTTGCTTAAGAAAACAAACGATAAGCGAAATAATTTTATTGGAAAAGTTATCACGATAAAGCGATATTTTAGAAAATAACTGTTTAACGACATCAATCAGCTGATTGCAGGGAAACGAGTCTTCCCCAATAAGAATCTTTAATATATATAATATGAATGAAGTTGTTTTATCGCGTTTATTATAATGGGGTGAAATTTGTATGATTTATTAGAACATACAGTATCAAGTTAAAATTTGAAAATTGATATCTTTTTTTTTTGTCAATATTGCTAACGGGACATTTTCCTTATAGTTACGTAGATCATTTTTGTTATGCGAATTTCATAAACAATGTTTGACTAATACATACTTAGTAAAGTAAAAGTCTGTTTTGTGGTTTTTAAGAATAATGAATCAACAGGTATCGATTTCAAGCAAAAAATAATTAACTTGGATGGAACGCCAATTAAACTTCAAATTTGGTGAGTTTCATATTTTTATTTATCCTATTTGTTATGTAAATATCATGTGAATTATATGAAACGCGCGTATATTTATATTTTTATGTTCCGAAATATAAATATAACGTGCTTTCTATTAAAATCAATTGATAAAATTAATTCATCGATAAAAGTCAATGAATTTATGTGCTCCATTACATTATCGTGATATTTTTAATCCTTATAACATATAATATAAAGGTTAAATCTTTTATTATAAATGTATTACTCCTAGTCATAAACATAGTATATAAATATAACTTTTTATTCTGTAAATATAAAATTATATATAAAGATTAATATTATTAAGACCGCTAATAACATAAAAGTGTTCGAATTATTGAAACAGCAGTAAAACAAAGAATTACGAAAGAATTTACACTGATATTATAATGAAATATGATATATATATATATATCCATTCGAGAATTCTGCACACTTATATATATTAAAATTGTATAATTTTCCATTTTATTGTAATTTTATATTCTACAATAACACATATTGATAATTGATATTAATTGTAAGGGTAAGGGGAAAGAAAATCAAAGGATATTCTGTAAATAATATACAAGACTTTGCTTTTGTTAATCTCCGTAAAATAGTATAGTTATGTTAAGTACGAGAGTCAACTGTTAAGCAATGCACACTCGTCTGTATCTCAAGAACGAAAGTTCTTCCGAAATGAAACAAAAAGGAAATGAAAGATGGAAAATGGAGAAATTCATCAGCTACAAAATACTATATTTCCTTTTCAATATGATTGAACGATCAAACGAACTTACCTGTTGGTGAAGTCCAATCGTAATTACATATCTGAAGAGCTTCGTTCGAAAAGATTACACGTCGTTCCGTTTCCGTTCTCTAGATGTCACAACATTGCCTAAACGAAAGTGACTTATTCTTATTACATGTATTACATAAGTTCGTTTGATCCTCTATGTTTCGTTCTCTAGATTATAGTTGTTCAAAGACAGTAATTTTAAGATATTTCTTTCTTTTTATTATCATTATTTATGAATTTTTGCATTCTTCTTTGGTCATAGTCCTCATTTGAATATCACAAATCTAATAATTATATGTATATATATACTTCTTTTTTGAGCTTCTCTTATCCTATTAAGCTCTAGAGATCGCCGTGTGGCGTGTCGAGTGCGCTGAGAAGATTTTTGTATCAACTTCATCTTCCTCTCAGGCTTATCCAAAGAGGATAAAAGTTTGGATAAAGATTTGGATAAAGGTAGCAATTATTCTGTAAGTGTTTAGTTTTCCCTAAATACACGAATAAAGTAGACGCCACACATGGTTCAGACTTCTCTGCGAACATTGGAAGACTAAGTATTGGTTATTGAAACGACCTGGTGCCGAGGATTTTATCAATTCTAGAAACTAGAGCATTTTTTCAGCAACCTGTCCGATTATATCTCCAATATTATTGACTTTGATAGATAATAATACTATTAGTATCGCTGTTTTCTACACTAGTTTTTTCAACGTTAAGTCGTCTAATGAGTGCAGACCCTGCATATACTTCAATACGAGTGATGTATCCCATGTAAAATTGTATTTCGACCTAGATATCTTTTTCTCTTTTATTTATTTATTTTTAATTCACGAGTCTGTTGTCCTTTCCAATATTGTTTTACGTAATTAGAGAGATCGGTGATCTGTGTGAATTCAGTATGCCGTATCGCCTCTTTCTCGTATCACATGTTTTGTTTCTGGTTTGAAGAGTTCTAGATATTTTTCTCAACAGAATTTTTCCCACGGGCAGAATGACGCCTCGTACTGTCCCAACGAAGAGTCAGCCTAACATTGTTTTTATAGTTTGACTCGGTATACCGTCGCTTACGAAGGTTCGGCCGATAATTTCCCTGCCATCATGGTTAAGTGAGCCGCTTTCGAACTGTTTTACACGGTCACAATAGTTTTGGACCGTGTGTGAGGAGAGACTCAAAGGATACCTATCTTGTTTAAGCTATCTTGTTTAATCTCTATCGTTATTCTTAAAATTAGAGCAAATGTTGAAATTCGCAAATCCTTTGTTGTATTGATGTAATGACACGATGAATGGCATGGCGATGAATTTCCATCGACGTAATGTTTTCCGTCGTTAAAAACTTCCCATCTATATTCAGTCTCGCTCTCAACGATACTGTGTCAAGTAAATTTATCGAGATATTTGGCATGTTTAATAAAGAATGTAGCTGCAAGATGAGTGCTCACACGGGGCTCTAACTCCTCTCGTTCTCGAGATACAGGGGAGCGTTCTAATCAGTGTTACTTATCAGCCGACTCTCGTTATTTACCTAACTATTGTAGTATTTTGTGTCGGTATGAAAGCATTCTTGTAGTGTAACATCGAAATTCGTATACGGAAATCTGTAAATTTAATAATCTCTAAATTGAAAATTTTAACTGAGATAGATTATTATGTTTTGTTATTATGCTTAAATAATATTAAATTATCTTTTACATATGTGTAAGGGTACTCCTCTCGAAAGAAATTTTATTAAATTATGTTGGACTATTTGCATGGTTTAAACTAAAATCTATAAATCGGAATTTTTATAAAAATGATATTAATTGGGTATTTTTAAATACCGACTGCTATAGCCATAACTTATCAACTATTATTTGTTATTGTTAATTAGCTTAAATGATCCTACGTAAATTTTTCCATACCTGTGATTATCTTTTTCAAATATGTCACTTTCATTCAGGACGATAATGGATATAAAGGACCATCTTTTACAATTGACATTGCAAGTCGAGAAAGTGACGAACTCGACAGATTGTTATCACATTTTGATTTTCTACGATTTTTGAAATTTCTTTAAGCAACATATTTGAAACTTCTATCTCGTACTACATATACACGCTAAAATATATACGTGAAAACATACACGTTAAAATGTATATCCGAGTTGGATATACATATGTATAAATCAATCCAACTGCTAAATCTAGAGTAACATATCTAGAAATATATAGTCATTTTCAAGGACTGCAAGTTCAGGCAACCTGTAATTGGTTGTAACACATTCACGGATACATCGAATACAGTACTCTATGGCATAACGTTAACACATTGTTGACCAGCTACTTTACTGACAAACTAACGCAATAATTGATGATTATACTTTATCCCAAAATCAGTGCATATCAGCGACAATTTTATTCAAAAAATTATACGTGTCATCGGTTATCTTCGTATTAAAATAAATTGATATACCAATAATAAATTCCATTAACTTTATTTGTACACAATTTAATTATACTGATGTGGCCATACTCTGGCCGAGGCCGTGGAAGCGGATATTTTGCATTATAAATTTGCAAAGAAATGAACGATAATTTACATAATATGTGTTCGTACCGTCTAATATTTTCTAACGTTTCCATACGACGGTTACATATAACCACCTTTACGTATGTTGGCATTGATTTTCACAAGATTTTATCGATGTAATCGCTTCTCATAATGTTTTACTTGCCTCGCGAACTTCATACCTGTATTTTGCCACTTTTTACGTATTACTGTTTGCCATACTGCTCATCAATTCTCTATCGTTCATCGCTGCTTAACAATGTGTTAATAACAATGATAATCTACCGCAAAATATAAGCATTGCATACGCTAACTTATTATTATACGATTAATTGTTATTACACGATGTCTCTATCAATCACTATTATTAATATACTATCGACTTCTTAAGGGATACTGCTGGTCAAGAGCGATTTAGAGCGCTAACAACAGCTTATTATCGCGGTGCCATGGGTATCCTTCTGATGTATGACGTCACTAGCTTAGAAAGTTTCAATCATTTATCCTACTGGCTACGAAATATTCAAGAAGTAAGAATACGAGATAATATTTCGTTAATAATCCTGTTTGCTGGAATACAAAGTAAAAAAAGAAAAGATAAAAAAGAAAAAAATAGAAAAGAAAAGAAAAGAATAGAAACCACACAGTTTTACTTGAATTTCGATGGATATTTGATAAAAATGATGAAAACTCTTGAATGCTTTTTCTTTGCAGAACGCCTCGCCAGATGTAGTGAAGGTAGTTGCAGCAAACAAATGTGACGTTACCGCGCATAGGGCTGTCGATGCGGAAAGGGGGCAGAAAATAGCCGAGAATTTCGATATGCCTTTCTTCGAAGTGTCTTGTAAGGAAAATATAAACATCGAGGAAGCTTTCCTTACTTTAGCTAGAAGAATACGAGAGCAACGAGGACGTCGGGTATTGTTGCTCTTTTCAGTTATATACGTGCCTTTTGTCATATGTATAAAATATATTCAATGTACGTAAGTTTCATCGTTATTTGACGATGAGAGGATTGAACGTGTTCCGTTATCGACGATTCGCGGAATTTCGAAATGTCTGTCGTTTTACGTTATTTTAGTAGGATTCGTTACATAAAAGAAGATAAAAAAAGCGTGAAGAATTGTGCAACCGTTAGTTTCTTTGCCTAATCTTACAAAATTTATATACAATCTCAGGACTACTTTATCTTGTTTACCTTTTTTCTTAATTAAACTGTAAACATTTTTATGATGCAAGTGATACCAGACAAACGCATGTGGTCCTATTTATATCGTTTGAAACTATATTAAAGTTAGGGAAACGGTAGAAAGATAAAGGAAAAAAAAGAACATACGATAAAAACTAAATATCAATTCATTTACAAAAAACGAGCTGAACACATTTGATGGGCTAGATGAATACGAGTTAAATTCTCCTCTTAGATTTCATTTCTTCACATCGTACTACACGATGTACTGAAATTAAAAGTGAGTCGAATTTATTTTCCAAATTGGAGAAAAGTATAGTATACGTTTTTATTATGAAACGCGATGATCCAAATAATAATAATTATCGTATCGTGGTAGGAATTCGCGTAAAATGCATCATATATGTATATATACGATTCGTTAGTTTTTAATTTAAATAAACGATATTTATAAACGAATTGTTGAATTTCAGGCTAGTTTGTTCGAAGCTTCCGAAAGAGAAGGAGCCAACAATATAGTTATGTCTGACGAACGGTCTCACGTCTCGGTTTCGGTCTCCGTCCCTTCCGCTGAACCTTGGAGGTGCGCATGTTAGTTGCTATAATTATGGAGAATAATATCGAGACACGATATACTTCGAATATCGATAAATGCGAAGTATCTGCTCCGGACAAGATTTTATCTTTTATGGTTACGCACAAAAATAAAAGGAGAAGAAGTGCGTTATTTCAATATATGTAAGTGTAGGATAAACTCTGGTAAGTTCGTGATAACCTCAACATTTTTCTATTAGCTGTTAACATTCGCGTATTTTGTAGCCGAATCAAGGGCGTAACAGTCTACCAATTTAATCTATTAACAGCGTTTTTGCAACTATTTAATTTTGTGTACAGTGTACATATTTATTTGAGCTTTATTGTCGTAACTAATAGCGTACATTACATAGGCAAAGATCGTTTGTTCCTGACAATGTAGCGGTGCATCGAGAACGTGCTATCAACTAAAAGTAAGATTCATTTTACTGAAACTTATCGGTTTCGTGGTAATTACAAAAGAAATAAAAACTTGGTTACTATTACGTTTCTAATATTTTAGTTAGTTTCTAAAGCAGCAAATAAATGCTATATATATATGTATAAACAAGTAGCATTAATTATATTAAAAGTTACACTAATATGTAATCCTCTTTTAGGACAAAGAAACACTCTGTTACCTCGTCACGCTGGTTTCAGTCAATTGATCTTTAGCATGATATAAACTAGAACACCGATGCTATGTGTTAATTGTTTATTTTACTAAATTGAAATTTAATTAAATTTCGAACGAATTAAATTTTGTGCTAGCGACGAGTGAAAAAGTATCACGAACTAAGCAGAGCTTATTTTACACACTATGCGATTTACAGCGATGTGAACGAATTTGTCGAGTAAAATTTTACGAAAGGCAGGAGTCGCGAGCCTCGCAGAGGCAAGGCTAGAAGATGAGAAAGCAAGAGATAGAAAGAGATTTTTGTATCGAAGGCTAGATATTACATGTACGTCTACGGTGTAGCTAATGACTTGTCACTTGTCACAAATACTTCAAGCCATATTGCAAATATTATCGTGAATTTTGCACTATTCCTTTTCTAATGGTTTTAAAGCGCCGAACAAGTGATACAATTCGTTGGACGCATATATCGTTCGCGCTAATATTCGCGTTAATATACGATTGTACGTACTGCGTATTAACGAGTAGAGCAACGCAAATCGTATACATAACAAGAGCACAATTATATATGTACTATGCTAAGCGTTATTGTTATTACTGAAAAGAGAGAGAGACTCGTACTTTACATCAACTTATGCCCTACTAAAAAGCCGATATGATTATTTCATTTTTGACAAATTATTGAAACAACCACAAATTAACTTTGATATACACGTGCACGATAGAGGAACCCATTTGCAATGACAATGTTTCCAACTGCAGTAAATAACGAACAGCTGTTCGCTGTTGTGAATCATCAGGGCAACTTTGAAAATGGTTGATAATGAAATTCGCGTGTGACTGTTTAAATAAAAGACGAAATAATATTGTGACATCTGTGGGTCGGTCACGATCGTTTCTCACGGGAGAAAACATAAGAAACACCCATCAAGCTTTTGTAATAATCAATAACGTTCATGTGAAATTAAAGAGGCTGAAGCACTTAATAAATTTGCGATAAAATATGTATGACGTTCGTTCATACTAACCAGCGAAACATACGGTTCAACTGTACAAGAAAAACGTTTTATAACATTTTAAACACAGTCCTATTATATTAAATATACTATGTTACAAATTGCTTTTTAGCAATAATTTTGCACAATTTTACTCATATGTTTTACTCGAACTAAGTGCTGATCTTTTATAACATAGTTGTAGTTTCAAAAGTTTCCAGAATTGTTTTTCTTCGCTCGTGCCACATTCAGTTGTGCGTTGTGCGGAAAATCGTACGTGAAAACTTGTTATCGTCGTTGATTCTCTGATTTAACGATTGATTAACCCTCGGATGCCAAAGCACACGACACCACAGCCAGTCATTTTTCTCCCATACACATACGTACGTATATACATAGTTTCTGGCCCCCGTTTTCTTCGTTATTTTATTGATAGCAAAATTATATATTTATATATTATTAAAGGAATTAATATTTAAAATTATTTACATATACTTATATAAAATTAAATTATATAGTATTTGTAACGCAATTTTTTCAAGGAATTTCCTTACTAGATAAGAACAGGAAGACACAAATAACAGAGCGAATGTCGTTCATAAATGTTTTGCAACTTACAAAACTATAAATCACGATATGCAACAACAATCAAGGACGCTATACAACTATCCAAACTATATCGAATAATGAAAATTATAAATACGTACAATTGTTTAATTTCGTTCGCAGTTCAAATCTGAAATGGCTCAATCACGAGGGTTCAATCGAATTTATTTACAAATTACAAATAATACATTTGAAAGTCACATATATGCGCAACTATCGGATATTACAAGCTGCAAGCAGTACATATGTATAATATGTACTTACGAACATTTGGATAAACTCGCTTAACGTTCACACAAGGCCTAAAGAAACAGATATCGATGTTATTGATATAGTATCTTCCTGTTGCTTCGAGCATTCGCACGATCTCATTCGCGTAAGACGTAAGACATACATAGATACTTCGTTTAAGCGTTTAATATCACAATGGCCACCATAAAACGGCACGCATGCAAAAAGATGTCGACATTGCCAACGCTATTAACCGAGGACCATTGCTTTTCCATTAATGAAGAAGCGTGTGTGATTTGTAATTGCATCGAAATCGGGCATACCGACATACAGACGTTCGATGTACTTAAGGATTCGATTTCAAGGAAAAAAGCTAGTCACTTTCTTGTACTTGAAATATATTAAGATTACGATCGAAAGGCTCATAACAATATCGGTTTACGATAAATAAATTGATGGAAATAAGTCATTTGTTTCCTTTTTTGTTTGTTGGCAAAGCTGAACATTAATAACATATTGCAACAATGAAGTCGAACAGCTCAAAAATTGAGAGATTTATGACAAAACAAATGTTCCTCATTTTCCAGTTTGTCTATTCCCAGGCAAGAAAAAATAATAGTCTTTAATTTTTCTTTAATACATCTCAATTTTTTGATGACAAAATATTCGTTATATTACATAATCTTTATAAATGTATTTATAAATACATAGATCATAGAAACATCATATTTAATTAAATCGCGGAATTGCGCACCTCGTGGCAAGGACTTTTAACAACAAATTAATCTTCATTCGACACTGAGCATTTTTTACAATATCGCAATATACACCATTATCGTTGTAAGTTTCGCTGCTATCTAGTAGAATACGTTATTATCTAAAAGTTTCACAAGAGTCGTTTTTGTTGAGTCGCACGATTATTGCAAAAGGTGTCCCACTTTGAATCTTTTAAAAATTATTACCAATTATCATTTCTTGCATTTATGGGACAATCTAAGATGAAAAATGCATCAGATGCATGTAACATGCAACAATATATAAAAGTTAATATATTTAAAATGTATTATCTGTTATAATATCTATTAGGTGAAACAAATCTTTGTTTAGATTCCATTTGTTTGGTTGTATCCAGAAAATATGAATCTGCATAAATATATAAAATATTCACAAACTAATAATCACCTTATTCGTTTTAACGTAAAGTGTAAACATGGGAATTGTATTCGAAATACAATACCTTTCAACTATCTCCCTCAAAACTGTTTCTTTCAATCTCTGCTCTTTTACTGAAATTTCTTATCACATTTTCTCGTGTCTCACCGCTGAATTGCCTTTTGATCTGAATCGTAAGAACAGTTGTATGTTATTAATTATTAACGACAGAATCAAATGTTTTTTCTCGAATGATTTGTGACGAAAGCTAAAATACACTACAATTTGAGAGGTTAGTTTTATTGGAAACCAACAAATATAATTTAGTTAATTAATAGTCAATTAATAACTTTAAAAAGTACGATGTACATATTATCGAGCATGAAAGGGGGTAAAGTTTGTCTGATCAAGTATTGATTTTTCGCATAGATTCTGCCTTTTACAATGTTCCGTAAGAAAAGATCTACAAGCGTTAAGTTGCATGGCGTTCGATCGATGTCGTTACGTTGAGAAATCTAAATACGGGAAACTATATTCGCAATATTCGCAAGCCGTCGTTTCTCTTTCTACCTGCAAGATAACGTACCTTAAACGTTATTCCCATGTTTCGACTTCGCGTCTATAAAGTGATTGACAAAATGCAAAATGTAAAGTACAGCTTTACTATGAAAACCGTGTCATTTATTTTCGCGATTAATTAAAGAATAAATGCTCATTAGTTGAACATGTTTTTATTAACCGCATGTAAAGTTCACCTGTTTCCCAACTTTCGATTAATGCGACTTGATAATCACTATGAGAATACGTGGCGGATTCGATTCGTAGAGTTAACAATGAAATAATGTATAGGAAGTAGAGTACGAAAAATACATGTGTCGTGTCAGGTGTATGTATTGTAGCGCTTCGTTTGAACGCGTGCAAGCAAAAATGCATTTTAGGTGGCGATTTCAATAATAAAAACTTTTCTCCTTCTTTATCTGCATGTAAATAATTTTTCAGCAAAATACAAAATCGCTGATTTCTTTTAGTCCGAACATCCAAAGTTTGGACAAAGTCAATACTTCACTTATGATAAATACAATCGCTTATATGTCCATATTTTGTTAGGAAATATATATTCCGAAAGAAAACCTTCCTCTTCGACATCTTACGAAAATATCTTCCTTTCCAATTGGCTGAAATATTTATTTAAAGAAGGAATAAAAACAAAAAAGACAATTTTTACTTGTCACATAAAAATTCTTCTTTCTAAGATAAACTTTCTTTTATTGATGTCCACTTTAAAATAGTAATAGGAACTAAAATAATAAAAAATAGAAGAACTGCTTTCAAAAAATATTTTGTCCATTCACTAAAAATATAATCAGTGAGAACATTTATTACACGTTTCCTTTATCAGTACACACCTTATTATTAGCGATAAGAATATCTCATATGTTTCGTTTGAACAGTTTGATCGATAATATTGGTCTACGATATATATATATATATATAGATAGATAGATAGATAGATATATGTATGTATGCAAATGTACATATATACATTTATAATTTTTGAATTTATAGGAGCAACTGTGCAACTTAATATCTGATTCGATCATAAAATCGCGCATATATACCCTTTATCTACGATTAAGAATTTCTTCAATACCTTTTCCAAATATCGTAAATATTTCAGTTGAAATTAGCTTCTACGATAAAGTTTAGCTTACGCGTCCAAATCAAATTTGTTTTACCTATTGTATCAGATAACGTTACTATGTAACGTTTTATAAAATGACCTCGTTACATATGATTAAAATGTTAGATACATAGGAAACTTTGTATGCGCTCTGCGCATATCTGACTGATACGTGAGGATATTTATTATTAGTGGTAACCGATTTATATGAATCAGTTGCTTAAAAATATACAGCAAGGTATATAACTTTCTAGACGAATGTTCTCTTTGCACATGTAAATACTCACGAGAAATGTGATAAGCATCGGTAGATAACCTACATCTACAGAAAGTGAAATATCTAGATCAATGGTAAATACATATGAAGCAACGATCATAATTCAGTTAACAGCGTCTTTTATGAATCACCAACGTGTTCGTACAATCTTGAACATCTCTTGGAGTAATGGCCTACTCATTGATGGGCTTTATACATTGCGAAAATGAATCATAAATTGCTTGGCGCGTTCTTTGAGTCAGCGATAGGTTAGCATGCGCACCTTATACCACACATAAATTGCATCTTGAAGTTCACTTGAGCTTGGAGTCCAAGATGGCCGCGATGACAGATATATCGAACTGTTAACCGAATATGGGATACGCCTAAATTTTCAGTTTACACCGACACATCTCTTAGACATTATAATACAATGAATATAATAAATACGTGCAGTGATATGAAAGGTGGAGGATGCACGAAGAACAAATGACTTTTACGGACGTGCAGTTTGTCTTAACTCATACGTATGCTACGTTCTGTGTTCAGTCTGCTTTTTCACAACGAGTAATTTGTTCATTTGCAACAAGAACTCGTTACAAGGAGAACGACTAGAGATTTCACACTAACTGCCCACGTAAATAAATTAACCTATCAAACTTTTATTCGAGAAAAAGTGACTTAATTCGAGAGTTCGTATTCTGTCATTTATATGTCATTCGTGTGCTCTGTTTATCTACATCTACATGTAAATTTATATGTATCCTTGGTGTTTTTAGTGTAAATTAGTTTGTATTTCTTGCAGATATAAGGTTGTGATATTTATGTGTTAAAATATTCAAGCTACTGTTAAAATAAAAAATATGGAGGCAATTGTAGAATATAACTATGAAGCACAAGAACCTGATGAATTAACTTTAAAGAAAGGAGACGTTATTACTGAAATTAAAGTGATGTTAGGTGGTTGGTGGGAAGGGACTTTAAGAGATAAGCGGGGCATGTTTCCTGATAATTTTGTCAAGGTAATTTTTCATTCTTTTAATATTAATATATTTTCTATATGGTGATTGTACAATATTTGAAAGATAAGATTTATATACATTTCCAATGTAGAAGAAATGCTGGTGTAAAATTTTTATACATTAATATAAATAATTACAATCAAATATAGGTATTGGAACCTTTATCAAGTGGAACGGTTGGAAGTACAGGAAGTGGAGGAAGCGAAGGAGCTGGTAGTACTAAATCTGAAGATGTCTCCTTAAAAAACGGCGGATCTAAAAGACGATTTTGTAAAGTGCTTTTTAATTATGAACCATGTAATAAAGATGAACTAACTTTAGTACCCCAAGATTCTATAGAATTTTTGGGCGAAGTAGAAGAGGGATGGTGGAGAGGTAGACTTAAAGGCAGAGTTGGTGTTTTTCCATCAAATTTTGTTTCTCCTCCAGTTTATGAAGAATCTGATAAACACAAAGATCAAGAGAGCAGAAGGTTGTGTAAAGTACTTTTTCCTTATGAAGCTGCTAATATAGATGAATTGACATTAAACGAAGGAGATATAATAACTCTTCTATCTACAAATGCTTCTGATAAGGTATTGATTACTTAAATCGAGTATTATCCGTTTCTTATGAATAAATTTTGAAAACTATAATTTGAGAGTATTCATGTCATGAGTATGAAAAATAACTTCTAGGGATGGTGGATAGGAGAATTAAATGGCCAAGTAGGCTTATTTCCTGATAATTTTGTTGAAGTAATAAATGTTCCATCCGATCATCAAGATCATGAACAAAAACTTAAGGCATCTATGAAGTCCATTACAAAACATTCTCATCAAATAAAAAAGAATGGAAAAGTGCACACTAGAAAAAGTTTGGATGTAAAAGATCTACATGCAGGTATCTAATTTTTCATTCTAATTAGTTAACAAAAATCATATAAAATTTTAAGCTATAAATAAAATCGTTTATTTTGCTATAAATTGTTGAAATTGTTATATTTTTACTACAGATGTAACTAAGAAAACCATATCAACAGGGGCATCTTCTACGACATCAACTTCTCCAGGAATTGGAGGAAGTGGTGGAGAAAGGAAAAATATAAGTGGACATTCAATTACCTCGAATTTAAAACGTCTTGTAGCTGATGTTGGAACTAATAATGGTAATGGAAATACAAATATAGCTCTGGGTGAAGAATTAGATGGCGTAGAACGAGGAGAAGGTGCACCGCTTTCGCATTTAACAGCTTCTCGAGCTAAAGCACCCCATCGACGTCCACCTTCTTCACAACGTTTAAGACGCCACGTTACTGGACCACCAATTACCACAACCACTACAACACCTGTTAGTGTTCTTGGCTCTATTTTAATTTTTAGTATATGTGTCGGTAATATCTAAAATGTTAGTACTTCTTAAAATATGTAATTTTCTATTCACAATAGGAAGATAACTTAGCAAACGGTAATGCAGACATTATATTAGAACAATTACGGGAAGAAGAACCTGAAGGATTGGCTGCAAAAGCAAGAAGAAAAGCACCTTGGGTAATTCCATTTATATATTTTATTTATGTACATATGTATCTTTCATATTCATCTATATACAAATTTTGTAATAATAAATATAATAATTTTCCATGATTATACTCGTATGAACACGTAATGTATTTTATGCTGACTATCGTTTCTAGGTAGAGGAATTAAAATTGAATCAATTGGAAAGGAGAAAGATTGTGTCGGTGGATCGTATTGATAAATCCGAAGAAAAAAAAGAACGCCCCAGTTCACGGTAAAATTGCATTTTTCAATAAATGCTTATGATGGTACGAGTATTAAGTTTTTAATTTGTATATAATTTTCCAATTTTAATGTAGAGTATTAACAACGACAAATGTTGCTGATTGTATTAATAAATTAGAAGGGGAAAGTGAAGAAAGTAGACTGAAGGATAAAAGTCAAAACCAGAAATGTGACACATCTTCGCATATTGAACAAATTTCATCTACTCCTGGAACTCCTCCTGCTTATGTCCCATTTGCACTTTACAATCAACTACTAGAAAGGGTGAGTATAGTAAGAGAGTTAGCTTAAAATTATTAAATATTTTCCATGTTTAATTCGTATTAATTTGTAATATTTTGTTCCACAAATATATATAATATTTATAATTACTAATTAAATTGAAAATTACATGAAACAGGTTGTTGCTTTAGAAGAAAAGCAAGCAATGTTACAACAAACAATGGGACAAATTTTGGAACAATTTGTACCTCCTGTCTCTTCAATCAACAGCCCTGATTAATCAACACAAATTCTACAGTATGTCTTTTCATGTAAAATGCTGCTAAAATCTCAATTTCATTTTCCATTATAAATATCGTCGAACAGTAGTGTATACTTACTGTATAATTTTTAGAATTATTCATTCTAGTAGCGGCATTTTTAATTTGTTTCGCTAATGTGGTAACAGTATTTATTTAATTTGACTAAGTAAATATTCCATATATCATTCCTTCCTTGAAGAAGCATTTTTTCAATTTACGTCAGTTTATCTTATTTCACTATAAGTATTTTATTTGTTACTTTCATATTACTTTTAATGACATCTCAAAGTTTCTAAAACATATGTAATATAAACTTTCCAAATCTTTCTATATCTATTAAAGGATTATTAGCTTCATTACTTAATTAAAGTAAAAATACAGCATATTTAGTAATGGATACCTGATATAGAGGATGAATGAATAAGAATTACCGCCTGAAATAACTTGTTATCTATTGACTTTATTAAAAAAAATGGTTTAAACGAAATTTTTGTATTCGAGAAAATTTCGGCCAGATGAATATATTTCGATTTCTGATTTTCGATTTTAGAATGTTTTAAATGACACTGCATTTTTTATTAATATCCTGTTGTAATCTGCTTGAGAATTTGAATAATTGACTATCGATACGTTTCATAAATTTTCATTTCATTTGAGAAACTCAAGGTCACTTTAATATTTCAAAAAATCAAAATACATTCATCTGGCCAGTCTTCTCAAATACACCAAATTTTATTTCAAACATTTTTCGATAAAGTTAATAGATAACGAGTCAGGTGGTAATACTTATTTATTCACCCTGTATACGTATATAGAGATTTATTTTAAAACATTTAAAACATTTTAAAATTAATATGTATATCTTTCTAATATATTTCCTTAAACTGTATTTCAAAACTATAGGAATATATTTGTACTTAAATTACTAAATCAGTAAAGACTATGCATTTTATATTTTCGTTGAAAAGCTGCCTCGCATTTATAACGTAATACTAATTACTTTTAAGTCCATTAAATAATTCAAGTGCCAATATATTTAATTTTCCCTTGCATAATTTTGTAACTCTACCATAAAAACGTTAATACTATTTAGTTTCCAGAAAAAATGCATTAACAAAGTATTAAATATACCTATTTAAAATGAAATAAGTTTAAGATAACTTAAAATGGTGCTACATGATGAAATACTTGTGATACTTTATATCACGTATTATAATATGACTAAATGAGGCAGCAAACTATGAATAATAATTTTTATCCTATATGAAATAGAGTGACAAGATACGTTAAAGCTCACTTAAAAAACAAATTATATTAATAACTTTGTTCCATATAATCACAAAAATGTTGAATATTTCAAATCTTTTTATTTTTTTAAATGAAGGAAATTTTAAGTATAGAATGAAATGGTTAAGGATACGTGTATGAAATAAATACAAGCAAAACAATATTTAATTTTTTACATCAGTATTATCTAAAAAGAAAAAATAGCAGGTTTATAATATTTCCTCCGATTATAATCACATTATTTCAGATTATACGTTAGCTATGTGCAAATATGTAAATACCCAGTATCGTAAATGAGTTGAAGAAAACAGTAAATTCCTATAGTAATTTGCAAATGAACTACTAAATATACAAAAATTCTAGTCTAAAACAAACAGATTGCAGTGATTAAAGGATTCAAGTGCCAGGGCCAATGAAACTAACACTGTCACTATAAATGTCGTTGTTAATAAGTATATCTTTCAAAAAGTAATGATTTCACTGTACTTCTTATCAGATTTATAATAATTTATGTCTGTTTCTTTTTCACAAAATTGTCCTAAAATTTAATAGATATAAATTTTTTCTAAATATTTTAATTTAATGAAAACTTAATAAACATTATGTTTTAATTACAATATCTTTATAATCCTTTTATTTGTAATATCTTCATTATATCTAGAACGTTAGTACTTTTATTGCCTGAAGATACTATTTTTGTAGTTTTCTTTTATATAGTTTACAGCTGATCTACAAATTATATCATTACATTTTGAATGATATCCAATGTAATATATAAATTAGAGTATTAGTATTGTACAAAATTTTTACACATTTCAGCTGAATGTAGCTTATTTAAATGGGATGTAATTATAAATAAGTGGGATGAAATAGTTATAAAATATAGAATACTTCTTTTGCATATGAGAAGAAAGACACTAGAAGATGTTAAATTTTGGCAGCTTTAGATTTATACGTACTTTTTTTTTGTTTGTTTATTTTTATATGAAATTTGTTTATTATCATGAACAATATTATTATTATTAATATTATTATTATTATTAATATTATTATTATTATTAATATTATTATTATTATTATTATTATTATTATAGTTAATTGTCGTTAATTGTATACAGAATGTATATCTGTATTTGTTTACAGAATTTATATCAAGAACAATTTCATCTAGTAGAAGAATTTGTATAATTATGCCATGAGTAAAAAGTTTTCTCTGAAAATGTTTGCATGTAAATAAGAAATTGCAAAATATTTACATGGATTATTACATGAACATTATAATTATCAGTGTGTTACAATTCATTGAAGAATTTTAGATTATGCTTATAATGCAATAGACCCTATCTGAAAATTTCTTTCATGTAGCGTCTATCTCATAACTTCAATACAAAAGCACAAACTTGTTGCATAATAGAATTCAAAACATTGTTTTCATGTACGTATTTCTTAATAAATTGAGCTAACGTCTTACATTGATCATATTTAAATAAAATTGTTGTCATATGTTTCTCTGCAATATCTATTACTGTACATAAGGAGATAATGTATATTTTTATGTATTATATGGATATTGTGTTAAATATGTTTGATTTTTCACCCATTAGTCGAACAAGTGAAGTAAATGAATACAATGCAAAATAAATAACATTGAATTGGTAGTTTGATCTGGAAATTTAATTTCAACAGTTATACAAGCTACGAGTAATTTTCAAACTAGTATTTTTATTGTATATTCGCTAATTTTTATCTTGTTTTATATCTCTGTAAAAATATTTTTAAAAAGATATGGAAGAGTTATGTTATTTGTTATAATTTTATACAATCGATTTGATCTAAAAACAGCTTAGCATACTGACCACATTTCAGAAATGTCCAGTAATTGATATGACTCCATACAAAAAATATCATTAATAAATCCTTTTATACTTTTATATATTATCACAACTGAAAGATTAATGTAAGATTTTTATGTAAAAAAACGTTTAAATTTTACAAAATGACAAGACTTCTATTCGCAAATCTAAATTTCATACATCATTGCAAATTAACGATATGTGACAATAATAGTCCTAAGCGAAAGCAAGAAAAATTTCCAAGTTCGTGCATAATATTAATAATATTTTACTATTATCACACAATAATTATTTTCAAGTCCATGATAAAATGAAGATTTGAATTATGGCTAAGTCAAATATATGTTCAAGTTACGAAATAATTACTTAAATACAATAACTTTGATAAAGAAAAACGTTGTCTTCCTTTAGTAACGAATATTATAGACTATATATAGACTATTTACTACATTAATCGTCAAAACAACGATCTTTCAAATGGACTAACACCTGTATGGTATTAACATGCATTTTTTTATAAATAAAGCTGTAGATAGAAACTTGCTTACATATAAAATATTTTTAAATATATGATGCATCACACGCATTAAAAATGAGTATTTCCATTATTAACATACATATGTCGAAATGTTTTAGTCATTTATAGAATGCAAGTTAATTGTTTCAAATTAATTATGCATATATCATGTATCATGGAAGATAAATTTTTTTGGTATGACAAAGAAATCATGCTCTCCTTCTTACTATTATTATTATTATTATTATTATTGTTATTATTATTGTTATTATTATTGTTATTATTAATATTATTATTATTAATATTAATATTATTATTATTATTAGTATTATTATTATTATTATTGTCTACAATGTTGACTTTCTGTTTGAAGAATGTAAATGATAGCTAGTAATTTGTGAAGCAAAAGATTAGAATGCATGTTGTATTTTGTTTCATTTCTTAAATTTGGATTGTGTAATAATTTTGATACGAGTATGGAAATGAGTAAGTAAAAATTATTTTATCTTGGCCGCTTAGTGTACATGCATATGAAATAATATATATAAAATTATATATAAAATTGCAGATTAAATAATATATATTTTCTTCTATTATAAATACAATACCGATTAAATATTTATTGACGGAGAATTTCAACATACATATATTAAGATAATTTACTATTCGAATGAAGTGTAGATATATATTATTTGAGTAACATGTTGGAATCCAATTTTTTTACTTTATTATTAATGCTTGTATTAAAGATTATTAATCAATGAAACTTTGACATAATCAAATTGTTATTATTACGATATATATATGCACATGTATATATATTATTTCCGAACCCTATTATAACCACAAATGAAGTATCGATACATCTTAATGGTTGGTTTTAAGTCTTAAGTAATCAGCTTAGAAAGCATGTGATAGATAATAAGTAAATAATTGAAAGAAGCACAATTTTTAAAGGTATAATCCTAGAATTGTATACGTGTATATAATCAACAAAGAGTGAGAATTATGTTTTTTCTTTCGTATCGATCATTTTCAGAGCAATTCAAATGTAAATAATTTGTTAGGAAATACTTTTTTCTGCTAGTAATGAGTATCATACTTGTAACCACGTATTAAACTTATGTATATAATTAGTATTTGTGTTTTTAATGCATTAACAACAACTCATTGCTTTCTCTTTTGTACATTTTATACTCACAGTTATATTAATATCGGAATGTTACAAGTTCTAACTAACTTAATAATTAACATTTTATTTTCTGATCAAAAAATATTTATTTAGAATATTCTTTAATAAGTAGTACATTCGAATGTGTGTATTAAAAGCATTTAAAGCATAATATATTATTTTATTTTAGCTTTTCACACATATATGTGTAGTTGAAACTGCTACCTATTAATATGCTTGCTTGTACATTTCAAAGTTCCTAGCTATGCAAATATGAATAGATCGGTGAAATTTCACAGATAAAAGATAACACACTACCGCAAGGAACAACTTTCCAAAAAGGTCCAAGTTGTAATTGAGGTGGTTGTACCAGAGTGACACATCCTTTTGAATGCGATGGTTGTCCCCTTCCCCATGCTCGATAATTAAAACATAAAAGTGGTTCGTCTAAAAATTGTATAATATTTTTATTAATCATATCGTATATAAGTTTTTCAGAATTTATAAAGAAGCGAGATATCAAAGACTAGAATCCTTTTTAAACTAATTTTTTCCTAATCGTAAGCATCATTTTCTAATTCTAAACAATAATTAGAAAAACTATGAATTTATGTAAACGTTATGTGGCAAAATTTTACCGTATACAAACTTAAAATTAAATACCAAATTCGTTCATCCAAAATTTTCCATTTCTACGGTTACTAAGTCCGACAAAAGTAGGTGTGTTTGGCGAAATGTATTTTGCAAGCCCGTTAGTACGTTCCTCGCTGATTATGTGAGCCAGCGATGCATTTATTTTTTGGCAAGCTATTCGTGCTTGGCTGTAATTCAAGTTATCGCTCGAAAATACAAATATCCCTGTCCTAGGAACGCAGACCAGTGTGAAGCTAGAACCTACAATAAAAATAATTTGTATAAATTCCTGTTACTTGCGACATGTCGATACTTTTATTCTTTATTTTTTTTTTACCAGTTGGTATGGAGCTGGGATACGTGCTATAATATTTATAATTCTTATCCTTCACAAGCGTAGTAAAATTGTAAATCTCAGGACATTGAAGCGCTTGGCATATTTTCCTCGTTGTTTTACTTTTATTCTGAACGCCAATATTCAATTCTATGTGAACAGAAACAAAACTCTGGCACGCAGTTTTATATTATTACCGACAGACTGCTGATATTCATGCAAATTCACATTTTTATAAACGCAGCTAAAGGAAAATCTAGACAGGAATTTGTTTAATTCACCAAGATCGAATATTATTTGAATATTTCATATATTTATACGTATGACGTGACCGAGCAAAGGCCGGTATTAATATTTAGTATGGATGAAATTTTCCAAAGAAATGGTGTATAAATCTGTCTAAAACTTGATTCTTCGTACGTGTGACACATCTTTTTATGGCAGGTACGTGTATAACTTCCAGACTGAAATACATGCCGATTCAGTATCGTTAAGCATACATGCATACGATAAAAATTAAAGACAGATAACAAACTGTTTTTTGGCGAAACATAAGATACAAATTATAGTATAATTAATACCAGAATCGATTGTAGAATCGTTTTACACCTGTTGCAAAAGCAAAAGAAAAAAACAAGAAAATAATCTAGAAGCTATATAAGAATTGATATAGGAATTAGAATGAGAAAGAAAATTTCGATTCATTGTAACAATTATTCGGATAATAAAAGTTCTACGTGAGCATTTGAAGAAGCAGAATCGAAATCGTAATTGTTTTCAACCCTTGATAGAGTTATATTTTACGAAAGATTTCATTTAATAAAGAATCGTAATTTTTCAGGAATTTACACAAGACCCTACTTAGAATGTACTATTCCATGTCACAATACTTTTATTTGTCACTGTAAATGCATAAACACACACAGTCATCTAACTATTGAGCACCGATTGAACACCGTGGAACATTACGATACGTTTCCAATCAGCGTCTTTCGTCTTACCATAGTCATCGTCTAAACCATAATTAAATGCCAAAGCCTTCTTCACCGAAGCGAACTTCCTGCACTCGTTCACATTTTGCACCGTTTTCCTTGAGAGTATTAACTGATTCGAACGGGCGTTAGATTTCATTAATTTGTAGTATGGTAACTGTCGTGAATTAATTTCACAGTAATTATCGCATGTAATTAAGTGTAATCCTAAACACGCTATCAAGTATGTCACAATTACAATTAACTTTTCCATTTTTTAATTCACTGAAGAATCTTATCCGATTGAATGTTTACTTGAAAATGCATCATTTTTTTGTACAACTGGGATACTCTTGGATAATCCGGAGACACAGACCGACGGACAAAGCAATTAACCTGTACGTCGACGCGATATGTACACAATAGAAACGGAATTTCGATTTGCGCAGTCAACAGATTTCGAAGTTTTACTAGATTTTATGAAGATGATGAATTCGATTGAAAGGACGTCGACGTTCAACTAGAGGAAGGAAATGATTTTTGGAGAATGGGCTTTCCATGATTGTGAAATAGCGTAATTAATTATTATTATTATTATTATTCGAAACAATCGATAAAATTACGTGCGATGTTATAACAATCAAACGATGAGGTATTTTCTACGAAATATCGTGAATTATTTCGTTAACAGTTCTATTTTAACTCGTTATAGAATATATCGCCAACAAGAACAGGTACTCTTTGGTATCTAATACACGTATTCGACCGTTACTGTACGCCAAACTATCAAAACGTTGAATAAATCGTTCATAGACTTGTACAAATCAAATATTTGTATAAATACAAATGGGTAAGAAACGTAAAATATATTTTATATTTTGATCGTAGACTTCCAAAGAATTATGTCGAATGATTTTGACGGTTTTATAGAAGGATCTCTATGAGAGACTTCAGGATCTATTTCAATTTCAACAAAGCATCTAACGCTTTGGAAACTTCGGCGAATATGTCATCCACACTGCCTTCAGCATTGATCTACATGAAACATTGAAGAAGGTTCCATTATTGCGTCTATTCGTTATCAGGATTTGTTTATATTGAGTTGTTGGAAAAATTCGTAGCATTTTTAACAGTCGATCTATTCTATTCTCTAAATTTAGTCTATTCTGCGTGTCATATATACTCGATAAGATTTCCGGAAGAATTACTTATACACAAGCATATACCTTTGCGGAACGCTGCTTGAACACAGTTACTACGTCTAATTGGACAGCAAATACATCGATTAAAGATAAAAAGTTGGTATTGATCGAGAAAAAAACACGTCGTGTGCCAACAACAACAAGAAAAAAAAAGAAATATTTATAAAGAAGAACAAGAGAATCTCTCGAAGAAGCAAACGATCACGAAACTACTCGATAAATCGCTCGATGAAACTCGTCGAAGTGACGCATATCGTGTCATTCGTTTTCCGTAAAGATCCAATAATTTAAAATTTTATAAAAATTGATATTGGCTGAAAGACGATGGACAACAAAATTATTATAAGTTAACGTAATCGGTTACCGAAGTATGTAGGAGAAAACTATTTGTGAAAACGCAGAACAGCGCGAATTCTGATGTCACGAAAGCTTACTATACATATACATGTACAATATGTACATATGTTCTTTCAAACTCCTTTTCACTACAATCTTTCCAAATAGCCCAATATGTTGAAAAGAATTAGAAAATGATCGCACGAATACTCACTCTTAGAACTTTGTCTTTGTAATGGTTAACAATTTCTCCATTTTTTACGTTAAATATCTGAATTCTCTTTTTGATCGTTTCAAGATTATCGTCAGCTCTTTGCGATACTGCTGCGCGCCCTAGTAGCCTCTTCTCTAACGTTTCGTTCGAAACATCGAAGAAAATGATTAAATCGACAGGACACACCTAAATTCATGAAAACACTCGCGATTAGTCTTGTTTCTCTGTCTTTCTCTCTTTTACGTTACCAATTCCCAACTTTCCCTTTCATTTCATAGCGTATTTCATAACTTTTGGTCCATTACTTTATAACATTTTAACACAGACAATATTACGTGTTTGCGTCAAATATATTGTGGATTCCCGTATAACGCGAGTTCCTACAACGCAATCTCTATAACGCGCCAAATACATATAACAAAGCAGGATAATAAATTCATTGAAAGGATCGAACCTGTATGAGCGAAGTCGATTCGACGATTGAAAATGAATATTTAATTCCAACGGAACGAAGGCGTTGGAATGTGATTTTGGACGATTCGGATAGTGACTAACAATCAAGATTGTACAAGTATTTTTCAATTTGAAAAAATGTTAAAAAGCATGATGCATAAATTTATGTAATTACATTTTTATTAAATTTCAATGAAATAAGAGATTTTTTACAAACGTTAATAATACGTTTTGTTTTCAATCATCTTCGTATATATGCCATTTATTTTTAAACTTCCGTCTTATTTGATGAAACGTACTTTACTTGCTAGGTTATACGCGTTACGTACGAGAAAACTTCCCGTACAGCTCGATTTCCTGCAACGCCAATTCATATAGCACGTAACGTATTAACCGCATTATACGAGAGTCTGCTGTACACTGTAGGTGAATAAAAATACGTAAGTTTTATGGAAGGTTAGAAAAGTAAATAAATTTCTCTGTGTTATAACGTTAGCGTGCGACATAGACTCGTTGGTGTTTCGAAACTTCGATAATCTTTCTATTGGGAATTGCTACTGCTTATTGCTATAATTAGACTATGAATATTTGCATTTATAAGAAATTTATTAGAAATGTACAGAATGTACATAGTATCTATTATAAAGATACAGGATGTCTCATCTTTTTCCATAAAACGATGCCGGTATATTGTACCAATTATATCAAGTAGAAGAAAGAAAAAATCATACAAATCGCACAAGTATGATGGATAATTACTCATAAGTACTTTCTTTGAAAAGATTTTCATAATTTTATGTTACGCACATTTCCGTTAAAATATTCTTCTTTTTCTACTTTTCATTATTTATTTATACGTATAACAACATGAAACTTTGCTCAATCGCTCATTGGATAAATCCAAGAATTCTTTCAAATTGGTCATAAATGATAAACAATTGGCAATATTCACTAGAAATACGTTAAAAAAGGTCCATAAATCTGTGGAGTAAATTAAAAAGACACGGTTTTAAACCAAACTGTATGTATCGATGACTAATGTTTCCTCGTGAGACATCTTGCAGAAACTATAAAACCTATAACTATAAAACCATATACTTGAAACAGTATAAAACATTCGCTCATATAAACGTCAACGATTCTTTCTTATAAACATGCGTAGTCTAGTTATACGTAATATGTAATATTTTTATAATCGTCGTGTTAATGCTTACTTTCTTTTCGAAAAGGAGACCTTGTTCTAATTCACGGGGATATCCGTCAATAAGAAATCCAGTTTTTGTAGCTTTTTCCTTCTTAGCCTTTTCCATCCGTTCTCTTATCAGATCCAGTACGATATCCTAGTAAAACAAAGAATATTTTTATACTTTTCTGTCATGTACTATGTATATTTTAATTACAGCGTTCTCGTTTGCATACTTTTTATTATTTGTTTTATTTTTATTTTTTAATAGGTTATGGGTTACGAAAGTAGCTTAGGAAAAAGACCAAATACAAAAAAGATCGCTGAAACTTTTATTAGCTATCATTTTGTCCATTTCTTAAAAAATAGGCCTATTCGAATATAGTTAATAATCTTTTCTACGTTCTTTTCCATCGTTTTCGCTCATTATATACGTCAAACGTACTCGTCCGATATTAAGAGATACGCCATGTTCGAACAAAGTATGAAATAATGTAAAGACAATTTGGACGATCTTTTTAAAGATCTTTTAAATGATTTACACAGAGTGTATACATACTTGCGATAAATATTTTCTAACTCGTACACACTACTTGTACATTTCAGATCCGTTCAAAATGTTTTCAAAATGGGAAATGAAACACATGACATACGTGTGTGTATGCTATGTATATATACTATGTATTCCTAACTATGTAGCTATTTGAAAAATTTGAAAAAAAGAGTTTCGTAATATTTTCTAGGCTTACGTTCGTTCTTTTCAAGAACGAAACAACTGAATAGAATATAGTAATATAGAATGCAGTGTTTTTTCCTATAATCAATAACTTGGGAGATAATCGCATGTAAAATCGACTTTACGCGCGTCATTGAAATAATGATTTTTATGTTCGAAGATTCAGGGGTATCCATCTTCCTTACCCAATCGACCTTAAATTTTGCACAGATTAGTGATTTTTATTAATGGAAACTGTTCCGGTAGTCTGTGCGTAACGAACCGTGAAAAAGATATTTTTGCCCAAGAGTAAAAGAGTATATGTGTGTACAAGCGTATAGTAGATTAGTGACGATCCATAACCTATTCTCACCAGGCCTGGTCAAATGACCGGTTTCAAAATATCATTAAAAATTCATCCATCGTTATTTCTTTCGTTCGTCTAACTTTATATAAATTCTCATATTAACAAAAATCGAGGAATTGATTAATCAGATAATATAAGAATTTACATAAAGTTAGATGAACAAAAGAAATTATTCGTTGCCAAAAGTATCGCTATTGTAGCTAACATTTTCTTGCGTGACTTGTATCGTGTTTAACTTGAAACCTCAAACCAACTGGCACGTTCGTCTCGAATACATCCCGGACCATCCCTGGTCAGTGGTCGTATAAAAATACTAACGCGTAAACAGCACAAACACGAGGCGGACACGGAACGGGTACCGTTGTGCGGAAATGGATCTTTAATAAGCTTGTGATTCATCTTCGGATAACGAATAAACCATCCATCGCCAGATAACATACAGGGTGCGGCTGAATAACATGTACAAGTGAGCACGAAGCGAGTCCTTATAAAAAAATAAATACAAAATATGGCATAAAATTTTTTCATTTAAGGTCTAGTTTTCGAGAAAATCGAGTTTGAAAACTTCTCAAGTATACTTGAACATGGCTAATTACCGACTGGATACGAGTAAATAATTGATAGGTTGTTATCGTAGAAGCGAAAGTATGTACAAAATATAAAATAAAATATTTTCGTTCAAGGCTTTATTTTCAAGAAAATAGAGTTCGAACATGTTTAATTAGGAATCGATCTAGTACTTACACGCGTACGATGAATTTTCAAATTTATTTTTTCGGAAACAGAGCGTCTTGAGAAAAAATTTTATTGTACATTTTCCGTTTATTTTTACACGTAGAATGACCTTCTGTCGATTATACAGTTCTGTCTAGTCCGGAATTAGCTACATTCAAATATACTTGATAAATTTTCAAATTCGATTTTTTTGTAAACTAAGTCTTAAATGAAAAAATTTTATTCTATATTTTGTTCTTATTTTTTCATAAGGAATCACCTCGTGCCCGCTTGTACGTATTATTCGGCCGCACCCTGTATATCTTGTCTATAATTTTATCGCTCTAAGCTTGACGATTATTTTTACAGACTCGTATCGCGTGGTTCGACATTTCTTAAAACTCATATAACGTACGATGACGTACGCGAATTTTAGTCATAGATACCAACTTCGAGCGATAACAAAGTAAACAAAAATTCACCATTTTTTATGTACCGTTATATGCATCTGTAAGAAGAGTATTCGTATTTATTACGTATGTACATATAAGTATAGTAATTATAACAATAATTGAATATTTTATAGTGAATAATAGATGATACATATATAATGTCGCTATTTGATTAAAGATCTATTATCGATAGATAGATAATGCAGAAACCGACAGAGTAAAATCTGGGAACAATCTGGAGATATTACATATGTATGTTACATACGTATCTATATGCTTATAGCATTAATACATCGTTAAACAACGTCTGCACTGTTTACGTATTTCGATAACTCTTTGGCATTTATTTGGTATTAGGTAGCTTCGTAAGTGCATTCCTAAAAAAACTTGTCTTACTTGACAATGAATTTCTTCATTTGAAATCTTTTCACCTAGCTTTTATTTTTTAAAAGCTTTTAAAATATTCAGTTTGTTTGTTATAAAAAAAAAATGTTTTATCAAAATCAGAATATGAGTAAGATGAAATATATTTTTTATGAGTAATTAATATTTCTCATTTACTACTACTATTTATTATTATTCCTTATACTTAATTGCTCTATCTTTACTCGATGTATTTGATATCCAGCTACAAGCAGTATCTATTATCGAGTAAAAGAATATTTAAATAACTATTTCGATTCCATTCCGAGTCGTACAACGCGTAGGATATAACAGAAAAAATCAACTGGCAAAAACAATACGAATACTTTTCAAGCAACTCACAAATTCATGGAATAATCTGACATCGTGTTTAAACATTACGAAACATTATTTACCGTTGAGACAAATAAACCTTGGGACATGGTTTCCTGTAGCGAAGCTCCTCTGGGACTACCACTGGCAACTTCTTCTCGCAGTAGATCACCGCTGCTTATGTGAAAGAATCCATATTTTGCAATTATTCGTTCGCACTGTGTTCCTTTCCCACATCCTGGCCCACCGATTATCCAGACGGTCTTCATCCTCTCAGATTTTCCCGATGCTTCTCGTACAGTGGATATAAATTCTTGTTCGAGATATAACTTGCAAATGTCCGCTACTGCCGTCTGTTTTTCGTCCTAGCAAGAATGTACCTTTTGCCCATTAATTCAATTCCATCAGATTTTGAACATTATGATGGCGATCTGCTTGGTTAGTTTCCCTAAATGATCGATACGCGAATGTTCCACGGATGATTTTACGTTGCACCAATGTGAAATATTTCACAGATGAATTAGTATACGTACATATGTATTCAATAACGTATTTGCTACCAAAAGAATTCGCACGTCATTGTATACGAAGATCACGAAAGAGGATCACACGACAAGCTCGTTTTTCTCGAATTTCCGATTTTAATATCGCTTCACGACGAATTTGACTATGACAGCACGATCGTGAAAGTGAAAACAAGCCCAAAGGCGTAACGAAATCTTGACAAGGTTATAATACATATAAAAAGGGATGGGATAAGTCAAGCCGGAGTGGATACACTGATAAAAGAAGGAAAACAAGCGAAAAAGAAATGTAGAAGAAAACGATCCAGATACAGTGAAGGGTATAAATTATAAATTCATTAGAACAACGGGAAGAAAGGAAGGAAGGAAGGAATAGCGCAGATAAGATATGAAAACACAGAAAGATGGAACGTGATAGCTGAAAGAAGATGTGACCTGTGCGGGAACAGATGCGCTAAGACATCTAGTACCACATTGTAGAAAAACAGAGGGAGAAATTAGCATAGAAGACGACGCGGAAAGTAGAGGAGGTAAAAAAAGGAAAGGTGAGGATAGAAGATTTTAGAATTCAGAATTTTAAACGGAGAAGGTTAAAGATTCGCGAACCATGCCACCATATCATGTGCATTACGATTACACTACTAGTCATTTCAAACGCTAATAGCAACCGTTTTAACCTGTTAACTGCGAACTTTAGTATCAAAAATACCTTACAGGGTGCGCAGATAAAATCAAACAATGACGAGTATACACGTCAAGCGCAGTTAACTGGTTAAATACCTGGTTATCAGGGGATTAACGAAGATATCATATTCTAATTTTATCTAAGGTTTAGAAGCACGGTTTATATCTCTTTCTTACATCTCTTATTTATACTTATTATAAATATATTTATATCTATTACGGCATTGATAGACTGCTTATAAGCAAGGTGTTTGCGTTTTTATGGATTATTATTATGAATTAGCATCCTTGCGATTAGCGAAAATCGTGAAAAGACTAGAAATGAAAAAAATTGTTACACTGCGTTTTACTGATCCATACAACAGACTGCGTCGATTCAATCTTGTTATATTCGCAATATTTTCCAAAAGACAAAGCTAATCTTTAACTTTTTGAATGACATTTAGCAATTACCCAAGACGTACAAGTGCTTTTGGCAAATATTAATATTATCTTTTATTATGATAGAAATATGATTAATACATATATATATATATATATATATTTCATAACCGCTTTAATTAGAACCGTTGATATGCATATATACAGCATATTTAACTACAAGCATTACGACTCGATCTAATAGATCTGATAGATCTACTGTTAAAAGTAAATAATAATTTTCGGGCACAAGTGCTTCGATTAGAAACTTGCTTTTTGTAGAAAATTTAATGTAATTAGTTTGTACTAACACACTAATACCTATATATATTTATTAATATATATTTATTAATTGTACCTTGTTATTTCGATTCCCTTGATCAATATATCTATTTTGCTTCTAATATTCTCTCTAACCGTGTATACTTCCCTTGAACTTTAAGGTAATTTTCATACATGAACGTTTTATGGTAGTAGGATTGAACGTTATGCATTAGCTTCAGCCCATTGACCACATAAATTAACGTTCGTATACGTGATTGTGTTAAAAATACTTGCTAGCGCTAGATTAAACTCATTCCCAGTCTCGAGTGCACATTACGTACGAAAGTACACATTTTTCCCTTTTTTCATCCACATTACGTTGAATTATGAATTTTTACATCGCGTTAAAATAGTAAGGAAAATCATTCGTAAAAATACGAATAAATATACAAAATATTTTTACACAATTTAATATTTTTTTATCAATTTTAATACTTTTTCCTTTTCTTAATACTCGAAACAATATTACTTTTTTTATAATTTATTTCAATAAATCTAGATGCATGTTCAGTAATTTATATAATTTTGAAAACACTTGAGAAAAATACAGTATTTATTTGTACAGCTGACTTTGTTTGTCAGATTGGCTATTATTCCATCTCGAAATGATGATATCGCTTGAACGATAAACATGATAAGTATTTCATATTTGCTCGTAATAAGGAGATTGAAATTGGCACGTTCTTTGCGAAAGTAAGCTAGCCAAAAATTGCCAAAATTCTACAGTTTCTATTATTAAGAAATAAATCAAATTGCCATACTATTATCGTTCACGCTACATGTATCAAACTTCTCTATAGTATATGCTTTCAGTAGCTTTTTTCTTACGGTTTCTAACGCAAAAAATGCTCAAAACAGACAAAATTTGTTTTACATAACGATACGAAACTAAAATTTCGTCAATTTCATTGCTGTTTGTATCTATAACTTCATTCTTAGTTAAAATAAAACACAGCTAATTTATTTATAACAGCTAAAATACAGCTTATTTATGTACTAGATATACGATTATGTATTAAATTACGTATTACCTACCTACCGCACTCAAGTATAAATACGAGGACAAACGAAATATTTATTCATCTTAAAGAAAGAGTACATGTATATATGAGAGCAAATATGAAATTTGTAATAACTTAAAATTTTTAACTGATAGTGTACTAAACGCACTGTTATATAAATTAACTCGATATTCATTGTGATAGCCACTTATTATTATCATTTTATTGTAACGCGTATTAAATAATTGAAATGATAACGGTAATGAAAGCAAAACGAAACAGT
Organism: Bombus vancouverensis nearcticus; assembly: GCF_051014615.1. Taxonomy (NCBI): domain Eukaryota; kingdom Metazoa; phylum Arthropoda; class Insecta; order Hymenoptera; family Apidae; genus Bombus; species Bombus vancouverensis. The sequence goes on from NC_134911.1 coordinate 10,382,682, forward strand.
AAAAATGGCGCGACTACAGAGCTATGAAAGCGCTATGCAGTATTTTAACAAGACAGAGAGAAACTATCGGAATAAATGCAGCGACAACACATGTAACCGCTTACTTACTACTCAAGATCCATCAGATTCAAGATTTCACTATTAACTAATAAAAGTTAAGAGAATACCTAATTAAAGCTTGTCCGTTAAAATTTTAAACATATCGATTTTTTATTGGCTCGTCGTCATCGGGTGGGAGTGATTTTACGCATGTGCAATGATGTAACATCAGCATCTTACATTCAAGATGAATACAGTACAAGTACAGTGTTACATAGTTCATGTAACTCACATCCCTGGCACCTTGAATTTCCTACCATCCTTAATATTACTACACGTAAATATCAATTTAAAAATGTGTAAAATCATTTTAGGGACGACAAGCGTGAAAAACTGCAGCACACACACAATCATATATATAATGTAAAAATCACATTTAGAAGGATAAGCATATGGAATTATATTCGGGAAATGCGATACAAATTCTTTAAGTTTTAAATATTTATTTGCTTTTACCTCGACAATAAAATTATCTTGTTCCGAAACGTACACGAATATACGATTTCGTTGAATTACACTTAAAGTTAATAGTATCGCGCAACACAAGATATACACTTTTTAGAATTTTATCGTTAATTGCCGTCAGAATTGTCAGAAACTTGCGCGCCTCGCTTAAAAGCTCTAACACGACTAGATTAATTTCAGCGCTTACACTGGTCACTCAGGGCGCAGATTATGTAGGTGGTTGTATTGGCATTAGATGTACATATATATATAAAAGCATCCGGTCGAAACTTACAAAGCGAATGCTTACAATGTTTAAAAATAAATATGCGGTAAATGTTGGACCTCAGTTTCTATTCGTGTAATCGGACCACGAATTACACCCACGCCCTCCCAACCCCAACAATCCCCTTCGTACTGTTGACTGGTATCAGACTGTCAGCTGCTGACTCCAAATCCTGCGGTTTTCGTCTGCTTTTGGATGAACGAGCGAAATTTTCTTTTTGTTTAAATCAACGCCATCTGTCGCTTGTTTTAAAAAAGCTTACTAAAAGCTAAACTGGTGGAATGGTAATATTTATTATTTTATATATATTACTGTTAGGTAAAATAAAAGGCATACATGATATAACATTAAAAGATTGAAGCAAGACTAAAGGCATTACATAAATGTTGTTCATTTTAATCATAGTTATTGTAAAAAAAAATTACGCTTCCAAAGTAGCATGAAATTTTTGCTATTAAAACGTTAATACAAGAATACGTATATACGTACTACGCTGTAATCGAAAACAACAATTTTGTACAAATTTCGTTTAAACGATTTCGAATACTCGACCTTTTGTGATGGAGGTTATGTAGTAAAATATTAAAAACTAACAAAAGTAAAAAGCCGAATTATCATCTACTTTTTTCATTACTTTGTTATATTTCCTATCCATTATTAAATCATAAAATGTTACATAGTTAGGAATACAGTTAATGTAATTGCATCAATATATACGTATTAAAATGTACACATGTACATACTCCAGCTCATGTAATAAATTTATTCTATTTTTATGTAATTATCTATTTCAAAAATTATAATTTAAATTATATCAAACATTAACAGGTTTAAATTCGAGATTTTTATTGGTCAGCCACTTTTTATGAAGCTACTTCCGTTAAGTGTGAACGATACCTAACGCTTGTATCCTAGTAGAATCATCTCGAATACTATTTACAGGTTACTGAAGTAACTTTGCTCAAGCACAGTGAGTGAAATTTCAAGAAACTGAAAAGTTATAACGTGGGTTTATAAAAATGGTAAACTGAGTAAATTTTTTATTTAAATTACAGAAAACATAATACTTTTACTAAAAAATATGAATTTAGATTTATATTACGAATTTTGTTATAAACCGCTATATGTCGAAAATTAATATGATTTTATGTCAGCAAAATACAGTTCTTTTTAAAAATAATGGGGAATTCTATACAAATGAGTTATTAAACTTAGAAAACTAGTAAAGCGAAATACAGAAAAATGAGTATTACATTATGGCTCTAACCTTATATGGAGATTAATTTCGGCTTACTCCCACAATGTGCATGTGGAAACAATCTAACTAATAGGTGGTGGTATTTCTAAAGTTCCAATAAAAACTGATCAGTTTTATTTACCATAAATATTTAACATGATAACAAAAGAAAAAAAATATTGTTTCTTAATTCATTTGTCTTGCTGAAATCTGACAGACATCATTAGTTTTATGCAGCCATAGTGTCATAAAAGCACATGTACATGTATTAAATATAATATATTAAAAATGGGAAGATACATGAGAGTACATAATTATTGTTATTATAAATCATTAACAATGATTATGTAGTTCATTCATATATGTGTATTTTTTTTGTAGCAACCTCAAATAATTTTACTTAAAGAAGGCACAGATGCATCACAAGGAAAACAACAGCTAATATCAAATATAAATGCATGTCAAATAGTAGTCGACGCTGTCAGAACTACTTTAGGTCCTCGAGGGATGGATAAACTTATTGTTGATCAAAATGGGAAAGCAACTATTTCCAATGATGGTGCAACCATTTTAAAATTGCTGGAAATTGTTCATCCTGCGGCAAAGACCCTAGTTGATATTGCAAAGTCTCAAGATGCAGAGGTAAATAATATGTTATAAATATAAACTCTGTAAAAACTTAAAATGTGATGTAATCAAAATATAACATTACTAGTTAATATACAGAGAACAGTATGTTAAGAACTTATAGACTGGTAACGTCTTGAAGATATGTAGTTATCTCAATAATGTTCAAACATTTTATTAAGTTATATTCTATATTAAACTCGTAATTGTTTTATAAATGCCTCAATTTTATCATTTATTTTATAGGTTGGTGACGGTACTACGAGTGTAGTTTTATTAGCAGGAGAATTCTTGAAACAAATGAAGCCATTTATTGAAGAAGGAGTACATCCACGTATAATGATTAAAGCTCTTCGTCTTGCACTTCAAGTAGCAATTGAAAAAATAAATGCAGTAAGTGTAAAGATAGATAAGTCTGACCAAACAAAACTAGTGGAACTTTTAGAAGAGTGTGCAGCCACATCTATGAGTTCAAAATTAATTCATCAGCAAAAAGAGTTTTTCAGTCGTATGGTTGTAAAAGCTGTCATGATGCTTGATGAGATGTTACCTCTCAATATGATCGGTATTAAAAAGGTAAATTTATTTGAAAGCTAATTTACACAATATTGTGAAAAATGCTAAGTTACATTTGTTTATTATTACACATATATATATAGGTTTCTGGTGGAGCATTGGAAGATTCAGAATTGATTAAAGGTGTAGCTTTTAAGAAAACATTTTCTTATGCTGGATTTGAAATGCAACCTAAGAAATATCAAGATTGTAAAATCGCTCTATTAAATATAGAATTAGAACTTAAAGCAGAAAGAGACAATGCTGAAATACGTGTGGATAATGTTATGGAATATCAAAAAATAGTTGATGCTGAATGGCAAATTTTATATGACAAGCTTGACAAGATTCACAAGAGTGGAGCACAAGTAGTATTATCGAAATTACCAATCGGTGATGTCGCTACGCAATACTTCGCAGATCGAGACATGTTCTGCGCAGGTAGAGTTCCTGAAGAGGATTTAAAAAGGACAATGAAAGCATGTGGTGGAAGTATTCTAACAACTGTACATGACATCAAAGAATCAGATCTTGGTAGATGTGAAATGTTTGAGGAAAGACAAATTGGAGGGGAAAGGTATTTTAAATGCAACAAATAATCGGACGTTAATAATTAATGATTATTATATCAAAATAATTATTTTTAGATTTAATTTCTTCTATGAAGGATCACGTGCTAAAACATGTACATTTATACTTCGCGGAGGAGCAGAACAATTCTTAGAAGAAACAGAAAGATCTTTGCATGATGCTATCATGGTTGTTAGACGTTTGTTTAAAACAAATGCCTATGTAGCTGGTGGTGGAGCTATTGAGATGCAACTGTCGAAAACATTACGAGACTATTCTCGTGTAATAGCAGGAAAAGAACAACTTTTAATTGGAGCAATAGCTCGTGCACTGGAGGTTATTCCAAGGTACGTATTTTAGTTCAACTTTTATTTTAACATCTATAATTTTAATTTTTTAGAAAATAATAATTATATTAATTTCAGACAACTATGTGATAACGCTGGTTTTGATGCAACAAATATTTTGAACAAATTGCGACAGAAACAACATAAAGGCATGCATACTTATGGTGTTGATATCAATACCGAAGACATTGGTGATAATATGTTAGCTTATGTGTGGGAACCTGCTGTAGTAAAAATTAATGCCTTAACAGCTGCAACTGAAGCAGCATGTCTTATTTTATCTGTTGATGAAACTATAAAAAACCCCAAAAGTAGTCAGGATAATGGACCACATGCTCCAATGGGTCGTGGCATGGGAAGACCAATGTAATAATAAATCGCTTTATTAACTTAAAAAAAAACATGTGCTAATGTATTGCAAAAATTCGCTTATATGATTACAAATTATTCAACACAATTTTTACATACTTCTTTTCTATACTGTAATATAAGATAAAATGAATTTCAAAGTCTTGTTCCGGAAATAGTTCAATATTTTATCGCAAAAATATTTTATCACAATCAGGATAATATAGTAACATAATATTATGTTTATCGTATTTTACATACGTACGAGTTACAAGAATACCCACTTTTTATTTATAAAATTGTAAACTATTGATTTAATTGCGAAATTTAATATTAAAAGGAAAAATTCTTTTTACGCTTCACAAAAATTTAAAAGAACATGAAAATATCGTCATTACATTATTGACCTTATAAATGTTAATATCAACGGTAACGGTAACTACAGCTTATTTGTTATTAAATTTCGCCATCATTGTATCATGAAATTCGTAAGTAGGTCTCGATTTAGTTTTAATGTAACATTTTACATTTGCTTACTATTTTTAATAAAAAGCATTTCCTGTTTCACAAGTTTAAGTGTTGAGATAAAAATATAATATAATTTTGTTCGTTATCTTTACCTTACATTATCCTTAAAATACATATATTCTTAATTTAAATATTTAAACATTTTTACTGTAAGCTTATTCTAGGAATAAAAATTTTCACTAAAAGTTTTCATGAAGAGTATTACTGTTACTATAGTAGCAATTAAAATAACAATTATGTTCATATCAAAGTTTGTGTTTAATTACGAATCATAAATCTTCCGAAGCGAAATTCGAACTGTTTCGATAATTGGAGTTGTAATGACTTGTAGATTTGTAGACAACTTCATTTGTGTAACCAGTTATGACAGATTAATTTTGCCTGTGTTCGAGTTCGAAGGAAACAGAATGAGTTATATGCTGTTTGTAAATAAACCGTGGTGTAAATGGTGTGATCGTTAATTATAAAAAACACATATTTTATGTGAATTTGTTATGAGATATATGAAACATATACTTGAAAAAAGAAACTACCCGATTAATATGAACAAAATTTTGATTTAAGAAAATTGATTGCTTATAACTTTTTTCCAATTAGTATAGGGAATCGGTAAATATGAAAATCGAAAGATTTTGGAAACGTCGATTTTTGCGAAAAAAGTTGAAATATACGTTAATTTGTGTATTCATAGTTTCTATTATTTTCGTTGCTCATCAGTTAGTTTACTTTAAAAAACTTAATCAAGTGACCGTAGGAAAATACATTAGTGGATCTGTACGAAAAACTAATTATATCGATGGTAAAATGAGTTCAAGATGGAATGAACCATTGCATTCAAAATTACTTCGCGATGAAAAAGGTCGAACTGTATCGTTACGTGGAACGCGTGATCAAGATATTTCAAAATACTCGCCAAATGTACGGGGGAAATTTGTTTGTTTTACTTCAAAAGACGAAATAGACTTTTTTAAAATTAATGATAACTACTGCGATTGTCCTTTGGATGGTAGTGATGAGCCTGGTACCAATGCATGTAATAATGGTGCCTTTAATTGTGAACTTTCATCCTTGCAATTTATAGGTATACTTAATAATTTAAATTTCATTATATAATATTTATTTTTCTATTAATGACATTATGATTATTTTTGAACAAGTCCCAATAAAAATACCATCTTATAAAGTTAATGATGGATATTGTGATTGTTGCGATGGATCTGATGAATGGGCTGAAGTTAAATTATCACGCTTAAATAATGGTAACTATTTTTATTAAGAAAACTATATAAATTTAATTATTTAACGACAATTTGTTTCAGAATCTGGAAGTATAATTTACTATCGTACAAAATGTCCAAATAGATGCTAGGAAAATTCAAATTAATATCACAGAATATTTATTTTGTATGGATTATTATCTAAATTAATATCTCTATATTGTAGATAAAGCTTTACAGTGTATCAAAGTTATTTTCTAAAATTTTTTTGTAAAATTTATATATTACTTGTAATATTATATAATATTAAGGGTATTTTACTTAAGTTATTGAAAATATATTTCAAAATTTAGTAAAAATTTTGTTTAGATGATGCATTAATAATATGTTACAAAATTTGTCATAAAACATATTTTATGTTCATATTAAGTTATCATATGAAAATAATATTTTAGCATTAATATATGATGCTAGATATATCATCAATATTTATTTTTATATTCACTATACATGCATAAATGTTGAATTAAAGAGCTAAATGCGATTTATAAAAAGAATTTGAATATAAATTATAATTAAAATTTTATATCATCTTGTTATAATTATGGATTTCCTTATTCAGTTGCTGTATGAACATACAATTTTTTAATTATACAGGGTGATTCCGGGTGGGTGATACAACAGGGCTGGTGATGATTCTATATGAAAAAATAAGCTGAAAATATAGAATAAAATTTTTTCATGCGATGCTTTCTTTCCGAGAAAATCGGATTTACTCGAATATATTTAAACTTGGCTAAGTACCGACTAGATATGAGCAAATCAACAGGAGGTTATTCTACACACGAAAATAAGTTAAAAATAAAATAATGTAAAATTAAATTTTTCAATTTAAAACCTTATTTTCAAGAAAATAAAGTTTAAACATGTTCGGTTAAGAACCTGATCTTGTACAAGCACAAGATACATTTTCAAATCTATTTTTCTCTGAGATAAAGCTTCCTGCAGAAAGATTTGTTTTATATTTTCAACTTATATTCATATGCAGTTTAGCCTCCTATCAATTATTAATTCCTCTTCAGTCCGGTACTAGCCAAGTTTAAGCATACTTGTCAAAGCTTCAAACTTGATTTTCTCAAAAACAGAGCATCATATGAAAAAAATTCATCCTACATTTTTTACTTATCTTTTCACGTAGAGTCATCTTCTATCGGGTTACACATCCCTCCAGCCTCTCCCTTATATGGTAATACAAAATTGATATTTTATACTTAATTCAAATAATTCTATCATATGCTCTAGCATAAAAAAAATTTCTATGGAATGTGATACTGTACTTAAGAGGTTCATATATTTTCATATCACCTAATTAATGAAATCAAACATCAGAAATCATTATAGACTTTTTCCATTTAATGTTATCACTATAAATGACGTTACTGTGTACATAATATTACTGTGTATAATTCCGAATAACTTTAAGAACATTAAAATGATTTTGTAAACTTCTTGTTTTATCTGTGAAATGTAAAGTCCGTTTTATAGGAATTCCTAAATTTCGTAAAATATTACAAAAATGGCTTTCTTCTTCACCAATCCATGGACGATGAGAATCTTGAACTTGATATGGTGTAACATGAACATTAACATCTATCCCTACAATAATATATATCAACGTTTAATATAAAGTTAACAAAGCATTTAATAAATATATTGTAAAGGCTTCAAGCTCAATAAATAGTATTACTTAATTTTGCAAAAGATTCTAATATGGATTTCTCCACAATCCATGTATCCTTAGAACCTGCATGTCCACCATCCAACCACCACATGCTTTCAATAAGACGTATAAAGTTATTAATTTCAATATCAGGATCTAATTTATTTTGGTAATAATGAAACTCGTGGAGTAATTGATTTAAAACAATACAACCTTTGCTAAAGCCAACTAATGTTAGTTTTGCTTTCTCAATATTCAAGTGAGTAAATTCCTAAACATCAGATATATTTGTATTAATTAAAAATCATAAATTTACAGTTCATAATTTATAATATGTATACCTTGTCTGTATTATATGTATTAATTCTATTTACAGAAAATTTAAGTAATTCTTGTAAATGTTTTAAAGCATTATGTGTTGGACAAAATAATGGTATACCATATTCTTTTGATGGTACAAAGTTATCAAAATAACTTAACGTTTCTAATACCCTAAAACAATATTGCAGCTAATAATAATAAAAATCAAATATATCATTTTTAACATAGCTTATAAATATCACCTAGATGGTCGAATTAAAAACACATGTTTTTTAGGAAAACTAATAGTAAGTATCTTGGCTGTATTTTCTAAACTCCATTCTATATACGTTTTGCTACCTGCATGTTTCATGTTTTCTTGAGTGTCCTATAATAAAAATGTGTTCATATAAATATTTATACACTGTACTATATTATTGTTTAATAGAGCTATTTAATTTAGTTATGCAAAGCATTTTATGTACCTGAATATCACCTCCAAAATATAAAAGAACATCCTGACTTGATGGTAATATCGGGCTTGAATAAATTATATCATCAAATCGACCGGTAATTCCGGGAACATTTTTCCAAATCCAAATTTTAGATGACATAATGTTCCGAGATGATTTTATACAATAAGGTTAGAATAAAAGTAAGTATAATAAATTACATTATTATATTTATCCAATTTGTGAATATAACAAATTACATTATGATATTCTCCTAATTTGTGAATATAACAAATTACATTATCACAAAATTATTTTATAATTCCTTCACAATTATACACACTTGTTTAATGCTAATGTCTACTACATAATAATACGAATATTAGTGCTAAAGAACGGCGGATTTGTTAAATGGCTGCAATATTGTAGTTTTACTTGAATTTATATTTTTAACAATTTAGTACTTCAATGTAGCTGTTCCTGTTGAATAAAATTGATGTATTGAATAAAATTGACATATACGTAAGACGTGGAATATGATCAAATTTACTTAAGGATTCTATAAATTTTTGTGATGCCAAAGCATATGATCTTTATGTTGCAATAACAAAACGATATGCATTTAAATTTTTATATAAAATGGAGTTAATATAATTATTTTGAGTATAAAACATATGTATACAAATTATGTACAATTTTAAAAGTACCATTTTGAATTTGAGTTTCGTCGTGAATAAAGTCCAACAATTATTACGTAAGATATTACAAAAATAGAGAACGTCGATTTCAAATTTTATTACGTTTGCAGTAAATGTTAAATATTTTAATATTATTTAAATAATCAAAATTATGTGCCTTTAAATTGTATGACATAACCCAAATCTATACGTATCCTTTTCAGTTTTAAAAAGATATAAATCAAAGCTAGTCATGCACTGTGATTCAAACTTTACAACGGTGTGGGATCCTCTTCAAATATTTAATTATCATACACATTATAAGTACGCTGTTGTTATACTGAACAGTCCACTTTATTGGAAAGATAATACTTTACTTCAAATTTGGAAAAGAGGTATGTTTTCTGTGCTTAAAACTAGTTGAATAACAAATAAAGAAGATTACATATATTTGGCAATCTTTGTTAAAAATAATTCATTCAGAAGTGTATGCTATTCAGCTCAGGTTAATGTTACTGTTGATGGTGGAACGTACAGATGGCTACATTATTTAGAAGAGCAAGGTATTGATTTATTAAATGAAGATAATACTGAATATGTACCAAATTTAATTACTGGTGATATGGATAGTTGCTCTCCTTTAATTCTTGAAAAACTAAAGAGTATGGGCTCAATGATTATTAAAACACCTGATCAAGATCACACAGACTATACGAAAGCTTTGCTTCAATTGGGACAATATGCTAAAAAAGAAGATATAGAGGTAATGTAGAATATTTTATAAGATTTGTTGAGTGAATTATACTCAATAATGAGACGATTACTGTTTACAGTTAAATGGAATATACGTGTTTGCAGACACTTCAGGGAGATTTGATCATATCATGGGAAATATTAATACACTTTATAGAAGCGATAAGATTATTGAACATGTACAAGTAATTATTACTTGTTTAATTGTAACTTAGATTTATTTTAAGATATTTTCATTTATTAAATTTTATGCATTTTTTAGGTGATTCAAATTGCAAACAATTCATTGACATGGGTTTTAAGACCGGGTCTTCATAGTATAATCATTCCTAAAATTTTGGTAGAAAACAATAGCTGGTGTGGACTGTTACCAATTGGTGCACCTGTTAACAGTATAATAACAACTGGTTTGAAATGGAATTTAAGTATGTATTGATCAATTTAATGAAAGTGATATGTTTGAATCGGTTCAGTATTATAGAAAAAAAATGTGTTTCATCTCTTAGACAATGTAACATTACAATTTGGGAGTCTTGTGAGTTCTTCAAATACATATGACAATTGCTCTGAAGTAACTATAAATACAGATTCACCAGTGATATGGACTATGGGTATAGAACCACTTCAAAAGAATACAAGTAATTATGAAATATCACAAAATACTTGATGGCATTCTGTGTTAATCGTTTTTCAATATTTTCTGTACATTTGAAAATATGTGTTATAGAATTAATAATATTTATAATACTATAATATAATAATATGTACTTGAACATTTTCTAAAGTTGCTGTATATGCAACTGATGAATTTCATTATAATAGAGAAAGCTAGACAAATTTCTCTGAATTCAAATTACAAAAATATCAAAGTAGATATTTTTTTATTTGTTCAGCATAATTTATATTTATAAACTTATAAGGTTTATGGAAAGTTAGATATTTTTTATATAAAGTTATAAAGGTTCAAGAACAATATTTCAAAATTTTGAAACTTTAGGTCTTACTAAAACGTTTTATTTTTTTATTATACGATTTTAAAAATATGTTATGCTTGTTGTTTAAATAACATGTAAAAGAAATGTATATACTAGATATATATATTAGACTCTTTGTTAATAACTCAAGTGGTACATTTGTTCTTTTCAACCATAATAATATATGATTGAAAAGTAGAAAATTTATAAGGTAAGAAGTAAACTTTTTAAGTTTATAATTTAATGCTGGTGTTTATTACCATGACAAAATTTGCAAAGGTAATTTATAATTTTAATAATTTTTATTTTGATATATTGTTGATATTAAACATGTAAATATGTTTGATCATTTTTTAATTTATATGTACTTAATAAAAGCTAAAATTTCATTAAGATAATACGCTAGAACTCTTTGGTATATTATTTATTTAATAATAATTGGCATAAGTAATTGTGTACATATAATAAAAGATGAAAATTCAAATTTACTACAATAGTTTCTTTTCCATTTGAAAATTCTATTTAAAAGCTGAATTTTTTATATGACATAAAATAGAATTGTATTTAAGAATTGTACTTAAGAAAATTATTTGTATAACTGTTATAAAAGATTATTTCAAAGCATTAAATAATTTGTAGTAATCTTCAATCCAGGTAAATTTTCGAAAAGGACAAAGAGACGGAATGTTTATATATAAAACCAAATTCCATTGACTATAAATCATGAAATTCAAAACTAGTATTTTCTATATTCCCCTAAATTTCACACTTTAAGTTATTAGTAACAGTAAACTATATTTTTGGATTAATACATAATGAAAATTGACATATTCTTTAAATGTTTCCTATGTTTAATCTTAGTCTTTTCTTTCGAGGTTATATAACAATTAGGAATATACATATGTATATAATTTGTATATAATATGTGTATTATATATGATCTATGGTGATTAGACATGTGATCGATGATTAGTTAGTCAAAATAATATTAATAAGTACCGGTCAATGGAGTGTTTCTCAATTAAATCAAGCATATAACGATAATAATGTGGTGTAAAAAGAAAAATTGAAAAATTAATGTTATAAAGGTCGGAAAATTATTAACTGTTTGTGTATATGTATGTACGCACATGAACAAAAATGATAATTAGTTGTCTTTATTTTGTTTAAAAAATGACATTGTACTATTGCACATATTAAGATGTAACTAAGTAAATAATGTCAATTCAAAATATGTATTTATTTATATTTATTGTATATAACACACCAATTATAGACTATGGATTTTGTAATTAAAAAATATCAATACATAAAAATCTCGAATTTTATCATTATCATTTTATAATTTTTAATTCCATACAAGTTGGATAGAAAAGACACTTAATATGTATGACGTTTTGCATGTATCTAAACTGTTTATGATTTGAAAAAACGACGTGACTGGAATATTTTAAATATAGATAAGTATTTAATCATCGGAATAGTTAAAAAATTCAATTATGGCATGATTATTTTCTAAATACTTATATTCACAACCCTATGTGTATAATATCCTGCATATTACAGTTGATAGTCCAATTTCATAGCTCTGTATAAAATTGTACATACGTATTTACTTTGGAAGAAAACAATCTTTATATACAGTTAATTAATCACAAGAGCAATCATAGGAGCCCTTCATTTCTGATTTATAATCTCCTTATAAAAGTCTTGTTTCTTATTTCAAATTGTTGAGCTCGATGTTCACGATTTATTTGAGCATCATATGTATCTAATTTGAAACTCGTTACTTCAACTGATTTGCTCAATGAAATCCCCAATGAAGTCCTTGACCGAGTCAATGGTTTCCGTAGAATCAATCAATTTGTCCTTTTAGTAGTGTCACCGTTTTTCCGTTGCACTCATAACGCGTTGCATTTAATAGAAGGATATACCACTACCAGTTTTAACAATAAGCTAGACGAACGTATGGTAACGATATAGAATTCCCTTCAAATTTTATATCTTCCACTTTTTTATTTCCCAAAAATCATCACAAATAATTTACTTTTCAGATATTTCAATTTGATGACACGTAATAGATACTAAGAGCTGTAGTTAAAGAGTAACGAACAATTTTGCTTATTATTATCAATTTTACTGTAAATCTTTATACTGGGTATGTGTCTGCGCGCGCGCGCGTACGTGACAAATCTTTATACATATAAAACTGTCTAGAATGTGTCTATCATACTCAAAGATAACTGATAGTAACATGTATACTAGCAGTCATAGTTTATAATCTTCATTATTATTTAAAGTTATAATAATATAATACAATTATATTACAACTGTCAATATAATAATAATAATAATATAAAAATCGATGTATAATTTGATTGTATCTACATACTTACATTGTAAAATCAGCACGCACGTGCAGACGCGATTAGTCGAAGCGGGGGAAGTAAACCACTAAAATACGGACTTACGTGTGCACACACACACACACACACACACACACACACACACACACACACACACACACACACACATGTCACAACGATCAGCTGTAGCGATGTTTACATTTGTTGGCATCCTCGACGACGGTGTACCGCATGGTGGGGTCGCGGCCACTGGCCAGTTTCTTGCGGTCTTTCGAACGGTTGGTATCGTTTTCGTCGTAGTTTTCTTAATCTAATTACTAATCATCTCTGTTAATCGTTCGCGTGTTTACGGTGAAAGTTTCACAAGGATATAAAGTGTGGCGTGGTGGATGTGTCAAATGTGTTATCATTGGTCTAATAATCGAAAGAAATCGGTAAGTTGTTGAGATCGTTTTTGAGATATCTGAAAATATTTGACGTAAAGTTCATCGTGTAACTAATTGTAAGTACATATATACATTTATTTCAAATGGTTCACTGATATTACATACTGTACCATGCGTACTACACCATTACTGATTGAAATACGAAATATTATAAAAACGAGCAGCAAGGGTTCGTTGGTATACATATACATACATATATGCACATGTTTGAATGTATTCTATCTATCGTTCGAATTATCGAATATACATATTGTGTGTTACGTAGTCGTAGTACTAGTCGGTGCAGTCGGTTTTTCGTTACGCGATATCGCGTGGCAGTGCTGCTGCTACGCTGTTTCGCGGTTTTCGAAACACAAGATATGTGCATCGAACTCTTTACCGTTATCTCATCGCGTGCATTTTCGCATGGCTAACAATCATCGGCAATAACTCCTTGAAAGTACTTAATCTTCACGGACACCACTATGTGAGCGTTGTTTAATTGGACCTTGGTGATCTTCTATCTTAGGCTACGCGCATATTTTCCATCGATGGTAACTTTTCAATTAGCTTTCGGTCAAGGTGAACCGCGCCGCAAACAATTGTGTCGCTTCGATTCTTCCGTGACGTTTTGCGTGCTTTAACAAGAGTAGTGCCGTTTGGCCCGAGTACTGTGCCTTGCTACCAAAATGGTGTCAGACACCGAGTGTAAATAACCTTATGAACGTAAGAATAGACGTACGAGACGAATTGGGTTTATATATCTGTTGCGCCGAAGCCGAAGAAAGCGTTCTTGTGTGTATTAGACTCAGGGGAATAGTTGGTACGCGTTTTGGCAACCGTTCTTACTAGATTTCGCACAGATGTATCGAAAGAAATTTCTGACACGGTTACCTAGATTTTCGAAACGCCAATAATTAATTCATAATAGGTCGTAACGAAAATAATTCTGTTTTAAACATACGTTTCTTATTTAATTTTGAATTATTATTTAAATTTTAAATTTGAATTTTTGCTGAATTACAAATGATTAAGTACTTTGTGGAAATTTTAGAAACTTTTAAATCTATAACGTGTGTTAACGTACTAACGTTTTAAAGAAATATTTATATATTCATTTTAGACGAATAATTAATATGCGTTGCGTAAGGTATCAGAGACGTAAATACGGGTCCATAAATTTCAATCTTTTAAGTTATTTTAAACGCAGGAGATAATTTTAACAAATCATTATCAGGAATTTGAGCGTTATTGCGTCGCGTAGGCTTATGTTGGATATTTGCGTTAAGAGATTATTAACATTCTCAGCTTTTTGAAAAATCATATCAGTAAGAATGTGTTTCATATAACGTTCACGCGAATTAAATTTTAATGTATGCGTTATATTATATGTAGGCATGGAAACGATTAATATATTATTTAAAATCATTAAAAAATTTCTATTACTTCGTACATTTATACTAAATCTTGTACTTGTAGGTATATGTATATATTTAGGAGTCATAATCAAAATGAGCGTAAATTAAAAAATATTAGATAATATAAATAGTTTCTTAATATTAATATTTAATTAATTATTCATAGATACGACTGAGTAGAAATAATATCAGAATATGATCTGCTACAATCAAATAACTCCATTACTTTCATATTATTTTAATAACTTCATTACTTAAAATATAATTCTTAAATAAACGAAATATGCTTCAGAATCAAATTCTAGGATTGAAAGCGCATACACAGTTAAATAGTGATAAAAGTAAAATATTAGAGAAGTTCGTATAGCGTGATATAAGAAATCTTAACTCTTGTCGATGCCGATATAGACGATACAGTTAACCATAAACTGTAGTATATTTCTAAAATGAAACAAGAGTGAACAAAGGGTTAAACATAGTTTATACCTAAACACTCTTATTTTATAGTTATACAGTACATATGCATTATATATATGTAAAAGTTACAAGATACTTGGTAAAAGATTAATATACAACATGAATACTAACCTTGTTTCATATAGAAATTAAATGAAATCGAATAAAATATACAATGTTTTTGGGATATATATATAAAAATGAAGTAAACTACACAGTTTTCTTTGTTCTTTTTTCTCTACTCTCGCCGTCGCATCGCTCTCTTCATACAGCTCTCTAGTCGACTAATCTGTTCACATTTCGTACCCGCTCATGCTCGTAACTTATAACACATAGTGTCATCTTCTTCATGGCAACCTCTAATAACAAAATTCTCTAGGAGTATACTAAAATGATATTCTTCCAACAAGTCTCATAACAGTGCTAATGAAATTTCACAATGTTTCGTCTAACGTACACGTAATATGTAAATTTGTAAAGGGTGTCTACAGGTGTTGGAATATTTTCACGAGGTTATGTACATGATATGTATATGTATGAGAATATTCTATTGCAGGTGTTGAAATACTTTTTGAGCCACTGTGTATTACTATCGAAGAGTTACGCGAGATGTGTCGTCGTGTGTAGCCATTCGCGACAACGAACGAGAACATTGTACGAACATACAAATGAATTGCAGACGGTGTTTGCGTGTAGTTGAAGTACGAAATCTATGCGTACAAAGTTAGAACGATCGTACGAGTATTTGCGCGCGCACACGTTCGCGGCCAGCTGTGTGAGAACAAAACTTGGCGCCGTTGTCTTGCATCAGCGATGCTAAAGTAATAAGGCGGTCGTGAATGTCAACATCGTCTAGACAGGCGGTAGAATCTTTTGGCAGGTAGAAAGAGCGGAAAATCTAGGAACGTCTGACTGCAAGACGTTTTTACTAGTCGTATTCCCTTCTTCTCCATCCTTCCTTTTTTAATTAGACATAGAGTCCGCTGTTAATTCACCACCGTCTGCGTCGCGTTGCGTCGCAGAAAACACTGAGATATAAATAAAGCGGATAATATCGATTTTTCCAGGCATAGGGGAATAAAACCGAAGGGTGACCGTCGCAGGAATTGCAATCGATACCATTATCGTGTCAATCATCTGTTCCATCCTTTTTTACCTGTTAATAATCGTACAAGATTTTCACGCGAATTACATTTTCTGAATACTTACCATAGGATACTGTCATAAATCATAAACATATTATACTTACTATCTCTCAAAAGTATCCCAACAGCTGCTCATTTTTGGCAATATGTAACTTAATGACAGAATAAAAAATTATGTATTGATAAATATGTAATGATTACGCTCTGTATTATTATTTTACTATTATGCCATGATGAAATTAGGTTTAAGTAAGTAATAGATATGTAATGACATTTGCGAGAATAAATCAAAAGATTCAATGACAGTGTGTAATATGAGCTTGGTATTAAAAATAACGTTTGATAATAAACCATTAAATATTCCGGCTTATTAATATAATGTAATGTACTTTGGTAACATCTATCAAGTATCTTTTTTCAATGAATATTTTCCGATTTATATATCTACGAGGACACATTCAATTTTATTTTAAACTTTATTTAATATATATATATATAACTGTAATAATTGTGGCTTACTATAGAACTAATGAAGTTTCAAATTACTTTATTCAAACTTCTATAGTATTGCATATATATTTATAAAAGATTCCTACGGATATTCAAATCCTTTCGTGATCCACTGTACATAATGTATGGGTGAATGAGAATAAGTCTCTCGTTGTCGATTAATCAAACTCCGTTCGATACTGCGGAACTCGGCGGATGAAATCCTGTAATTTTCATGATAATCATAGACTTGGACAACTTTGATGTTGCGGATAAGATGAAACGAAGGAAACAGGGAAAATGTTGTCTGGAGAAAGTGAAGTTTAAATTGTAAAGAAAGAGCATATTTTAATAATTAGTGTTTCTTTTCGATACATGTGCGTTCTGCAGGAATTTGATAAATTTTGTTTATTTAGAGATCGAAACTGAAAAGGGAGACGTTTCGGTAAAAATATGATGTTTTAATAAATACCGAGTCGTTTATCACTGTTTTAAATGTTGTTATATCACGAAAAAGTTAATTTCCTTCCTCTCGAACAATTTTTTCCATTCACGACGATTAATCTTCTTCTTTATTTAATTGAAATAGAACACAATTGTCATAATATGTATTCACAAACGTTTCGTATAAAACAGTTAATGATATAACGTTTCGTGTAACACGCATAACATATTCGTAAAATGTGTGTATCTACAAGTGCTGGAATACTTTCGCGTGACTGAGCAAGTAATAGATGATTTATGATAAAATACATAGAAACAAAAAACAGCGAGAAGCATTACCTTTGTACTATCAGCACATGTCATAATATTTATGTTCATCGTTGATGAGGTTAGGTTGGGGTTAGATATTTATATCTATACATTTCTGAGTGTATAATTCTTAGTTTACGATAAATATTGCTTAAATGAATTTATCGATTTCAATTTATTCGTTTCATAAGAATCATAAAGATATTGTTTGAATGTTCGCTTCACGTTCAATATAGAATATTCCGTGATACCTAAAATGCATCGTCGGACGAACTTGATAATACCACGGGCGAGTTGATAACACGCGAGACACGATTTCCAGATTGAAGTTGGTTCGTTTGCGTAGTTAGTAGTTTCACCGTTCGACATTTCGATTTGAAATTACCGGAATGTGGACTATCCAATAAAAGCGGTCTTCAACTCGATTGCAAATAGTTAAAGACGGTCGTTGCATATTTTCCATACCTTGCATCAATAAGCAACACTTCTCGTCTTGTTTCCTGTTTCTCGTGAGACGATTGCTATGCACGAACGCCTTTATGCGAAGCATATTTTTTTTAATCCTTAATCGTTTCTCGCATAATACACTAGAGCACAAATGCAAATGCGATGGGGAAAAACGTTACGTGGTATTGATAGTCGGTCACTTGAAATATCATTAATAATTAATGTATTTCAATTTTATTGTATAATAAACATACGTAGTGAAATTTTCTCAGTATCTCGCGATATCTTAACTGTACTTTATGAAACCGAACACAACCAATCAAATGAATGTTATAAAGAGAAGTTAAGGATATGAATTTGTGTAACAACTTTTCAACAGATAATTTCTTTTATGGAATTCACCTGTCTGGAATATGCAGTCAGTCACAAAACTCTATCTACGTCCTATAAGTATAAAATATTGTAATAGGAACATCAACTCTACGAATTTTTTGGACATGTTAAGAGATATGTATGTATATTGTTAAAATGATGAAACACAATTTATTCGCTTTCATCTTTATTAAAGGAATGGAAGTAAAAAGATATAAAATACAATGTTGTAAAAATTACATACATTTGTGATACGTAGGTGAAATCTTAAAAACAATGGGCTTAATTAAATAATTATATTAATATCTTGTATTTTATGCCGCTATCGAATTTTACTAGAGTGCCGGAAATCTAATAATTAAACTGTAGATATTTATGTAAATTTATATTTTTATAAACACTACTGAAAAATAAAAACTAAGAGGTTAAGCGGCATTTTATCCGTGTGATATATTATACATGTACAGGATATTCCGCATAAAGTGGACAAGCGACTAGTGGATGATCGATACGTACAAAAATAAGCCTAAAATGCAGGATAAAATGTTTCATTTAAGGCTTTCTTATGAAATATATTACGACAAAATAATGTTTTTTGTGCATTGTGTAACATTCCTAGTCCCTTTCACATTCACAAACGCAAGGTCTTACAAATTTATTTTTATGCAAATCATAGCAGTTCTAATAAAAAGGCACACACGAGTTATCTCGTCCAAAGCCTCGCATGAACATTGAGACATTTTCAGACAACGCGAGGTATTTCGTCCTCCAATGCGAATTTTATTCTACATTTCATTTTCACACGTAGAATCGCCGCCTTGTCCATTATACGCTTGATACCCTATATGTATTTGTATATTTATATATAATCTTTGGTTACGTATTACAGTAGCTGTACATAGTACAGTAGCACTTGGTAATATGTATGTACATATATATGATTTATGTTTTACAACTTAATATCGTATATGTAATTACAACTTATAAATTAGCTAACTGAACGCGTGCTCTTCACATTGTACGCGGAAACTTGTTGCAACGGAGAACATTCTTTTATTCCATTGCTTCGTGCACGTACGATGTACACCGTGCGCGACCACCAGGTGGCGCCAATATATCACAATCTACGAATATTAACGATTACATATACAACAACGATAAGGAGTATTGCATTTTAGATATTTTATATAATCTTGCATGTGTATTTAAATTTTAAACAATAGACAGTAAAAATAGATTACATGAATATCTTTATACTATAGATACGTAGAATGTCAATAGGCGAGGACGTTGCTTTATCTTGCATGACATCGAATAGAAAATTTAGTTCTGATAAAAAACTCGTTTCGTTCGCGTGTTCGTTACGTTTCGCTTTTCTTACTCTCATAAAATTTTACCCACACGCGATTCGGTCTATGTCATGGTTAATACTGTATCACTGGATTTCTTCAATAACTGTTTAGTAATTCTAGGTTTCTATGGATGGCTGCATTTGTGACGCACCAGACAACATCAAGCATTAATTTGACAACAAGTTTGGTTTGGAATCTTTATTGAATCTATATTAGAATCTAGAATTTTCAAATTTGAATTACTGACTTCGCACTGACTTCAGGATAGCTTTATAGATATTTAATTTTGTCGTATAGTGATAATTAAGATTTTCTACTAATTAACCAGTAAATTTTACGTAGTTTGATATGCAGCTCTTCCCTCTTGGTTTTTATGTGCTCTTCCCATTACATTAACCTTCTGTTCAAATGCATTCCAAGGTACATACCGGACTCTACAAATGGCAAAAGTTGGTCATACAACTTGACACTGGGACAGTTCCCTTCTCTTCTAGCAAAAGTGATATGCACAGAGTTTGTTTCATTGGCTTATATTTGCCACGTATTCAGTCAGCCTTGTGTATGGCTCTAATTCCTTTCTCAAACATTTTAGATGCTACCTTGGGATCTCGATTAATTGCGAATATCGCTATATCATTGGCGATCGTAGCTACCCTAATATTTCTTCGTATAGAAATTCGCGTGTACAACGTGTACAATGTACAATATACAACATTGACCCAAATAACCTCGTGGCACTTCAGATATGATGGGATAGGATTTCGATAGCTTATGGTCATGTTCGTGACATATGTAAAATCGTCTATTGCTTAAATGCGATTTCAAAAGTAAAAAGTACTAGAAAGTATTAGAATTATTTAAATTTTCTAAAGTGGACAGGGATGGCAGACTTTGAGACGGAAACTTGTATATTTAGGACGACTGTTCGGCGGTACGTCTTTTCCTCTAGCGCGTTTGAGGTTACTCATTGATTTGTTCAACCGGTAAGTGATTATTTTTAAAACCGAACATATGGATAATAAATCGTCAAATAAAATTACATTACGAAAAAGCTCGCATCAAAAAATCCAATCATCTCAACGACGCATTACCCAGATATTTATTGTTTAATAATATTAGATTGTCCGAAAAGTTTCTTTCGTTTTACAAGGAAATAATAGATGCACAACATTTTTTGTTTTATATTATTTTATTGAATTATACAGGGTTTTATTAAAAATTGCTTTTTTAATTTTTTTTTTTAATTTTTCTATCGAGACAACCATCTACAGTGAGATCTGTTATAACGTACCGCGCGCGTACCGAGCGAAAATTCAAAGTCGATTTTCTCGAGAACAAAGCCTCAAACGAAAAATTTTTATTGTATATTTTCGACTTCTTTTTTCGCGTAGAATCACCCCCTTTCCGCTTGTGCCACCAGTTACCAACCACCCTGCATATGATCAGAACATGTTCTATTGGAACAAAATGTTGTGTATTTATTATTTTCTTATAAAACGAAAGAAACTTTTGGCACAACCTAATATATATAGATAATACCTGGCGATCTTAAAAATGAAGATGTTGTAGGCATAGGTATAACGATAAATCAAATACGTATACCTGTGATGTGAGAATGTTTACGTAATTTGGTAAATTGTATAAAATGTTATGTTATGATGACAAGTTAAACGGTTTCTAATAAATAAAAATATCTGCTTCTCTCAACAAAGAAAAAGATACAAAGGGGATTCGCCGCTTCGTTAGTCACGAAATCTTATATACACTCTGGAGGCTGAACTTTATATTTACATATATTCGGCTTGTCCAAAAGTACTGAAAAACGCAACATTGTCAAAAGATCGTATCGTACTTAAGTACGCGTCAGCATGAAGTGACTTTGAACTTACTCGGTATCTATATCTACACATAGTGTGTGCATATAAAATGTGTGTGTGTATCTGAGCTAATCTTAAAAAGCGTTGCTCATGATGTCGAATAAGGTTTAACTGTACGAAAGATTTCTTGCCTTATACTGCCCAAAACCGTTAAAGACGTATACATGCATGTATGTATTACAACGATGCGTATGGAAGAATTGTTGAGTATGCGAAGTTTAGAAAAGGTCCGCGACACCATACTTGTATGTAGATGTCTCTAGAAGATAGTCCACGGTAAGCGTTTTTATGTTATAGTTTCGTTGATTGTCCGATTTCGATGTGGTTTTTTTCATTGTTTCGAACAGTTCTTTGGGAGTATATCTTTAAAGTATAAAGCACCAGGATATGACCATAGGCAAGGGGGTTGAGTAGGAGTCAAAAATACGAAACACAGTTTACGGATATTCGCAACGCAACACGCAACAGCGACCTTGTTAGCTACGATCGTATTTTGTTTATAATCACTGCCACGATATATGTATATAACGAGGCAATACGATCCCTCCTCCGAGCAATGTCTTTCTCTTTTCGACGTGTGGCCGAAGTCAGAAGTCAGAAGCTTTACGATTCACGAGTCTCGACTTCGCTGTATGCGTCTGTGTGGTAATCGGTGTTGTTCCACGGACCGATAGAAATTTACGAAATAGTTAACCGTATTATTACAAGAAAAAAGAAAAGTATGTATGTATATGTGTGAGGTCTTGGGTAAAGACCGGATCAGCATATTTCCAGAAGGAATTAAACAAATATTAAGTATTAAATTGATAAAAGTTTGGGAATGAAGTTACATCAGAAATTACAAAAATTCTGATTTCGATTCAAAAAGATCGGAAAACATTAATACGATATTATGGTTATCTATGTTTTTTTGAATTCTTGGATGGTATAACAAGTATACGTAAATTTTTATGGAATTTTATTTTCTATTTCTTTGTATAGCAACTTGTATTATTATTCTCTCGAAAACGAAACCTCGGATAAACAAACGTTACATTAAAATTTTCTACTCATTTCTTCACAGAAAATTATCTCCTTTCCGGTTGTATGAACAACAACTTTCACTTCACCCTATATTTTGCTATTTCTTTCGTTGGTATGTTATCGACCGTTTCTAGTACTTATCCATTTGTGATAATTTGTGTAGCTTTAATCCTTACTATGGTATATTATACAACATCGGAGCCAATAAAAAAGATTTCTTCTAAACAAAAATTTTTGTCGTCATAGAAAAACTCGATTGAATTAAAAACGATGTAGAGTCTAGAAGCAAGTTAAAAATTGTCCATCGTAAATGTTTATACTTGAAAATTCAGGTGGTCTACACAGTTTAGTTGCTCGTTGAACAGGCTTTTTCCTTGAAAACTCTGAAACTTTTAGCTGGTTTTGCACCATATAGAAAGAAAAGAGGCCAGAC
Source organism: Bombus vancouverensis nearcticus (assembly GCF_051014615.1). Lineage (NCBI taxonomy): Eukaryota > Metazoa > Arthropoda > Insecta > Hymenoptera > Apidae > Bombus > Bombus vancouverensis. The sequence goes on from NC_134911.1 coordinate 10,406,372, forward strand.
GTTGCGTTGTTTCCAAGTAGGTTGCAAGTTTATGGCACGTTGCTGTTTCGCACGTACACGTCAGATTAATGTACTCGCACACAATGGGGGATATCTAAATATACTCTGTGAAAATATTTTTTGGAGGCAGAACTCGGACACGCTGCATAAGAAGTATATTTTCCTTTACGTTTCGAGGGCTCCGCTAGATTTTTCCTCGCTGAAGATAAAATTACACGCTTGCGTTGCCAGGAATGCGTGATTGATAATGATTGTTCCGTTCCTTCTTCTCTTACAAATTCTTACGCGTACGTAACTCTATTTATTGGCGTTATTTGGAGAATGATTGTAAAGCAGTATCTTTGTTACGAAGCAAATAATTACCTAACATATCGACTGATAATTAGCATGTACAATATATATATTGTATTTAACAATTTTTCGAATCGACGATATTTATAGAAATATTTGCAACTAGATGAAATTTTATTATTCATTGTTTAACACAGTATATGTTCTTGATCGAGATTTTGTTTCATCTAGAGAGGCATCTGGAAAATTCTTCTTTTGAAAGTTGACCATTTGATTCTAGTATAGAGTATAAGCAGTATTTCAATAATATCTATAAAATTGCAGCTATAGCTAAAGGAATAATATAATGAATTTTATTTTTTTTTTTTTTTTATTTATTCAAAATAAAAATAATTTTGTATCATGGCTACTTATACCAATATCAGTCAAAATGACTGGTACTTGGTAAACTGTAAAATGGTCCTACAATCTGTTTACCGAATCCGAATCAACCAGTTTCCTCGTTTTGTATAACTTCCCACACAATTTTTACCACGTGTCATTCGATATGATGGTGTCAATTATCAGGAAAATTCCGGGTCGATCATAATGCTAACAGTAGAACTACCACATCAGTCAAAGTGACTGATCTGACAATTTCATAAATGTGCCAACCCTCATTTAGGGATCATGGTCCTAGATGGGTTAGTAATACCAAAAATGTATTGGATAACATGGAATTCCTTTTGTAAGAAAGTAATAAATCAATAAATATAAGAATATTCTATCGTTACGTATTTTTTAAAGACCAGTCATTTTGAGTGGAGTTTTGGTAGAAATATCTCTTTTATAACGTTTTTTTTTTTTGTATCAGAGTCTGTAACAAAAATTTAAAAAATACCTTTTGTAGATTTATGTCAGTTATATGTATATATTATACATGCTCAAACTACAAACGGTTGAATATAATATATATAATATATGTATAACTTTAATAATAAATTTAAAGAATTTTTCCTCTTCTGATACCTGCCTCTCCCTTCTGCATCAATCGATCACGATGAAATTTTCGATCCATATATCAGTAACCTATATGTTTCTTCACTAGAGTCAACATAAGTAAAGTTTCTATAACATTCCTGAAAATGTAACACCGAAAGACGAACAAACCTTTTACGTAATCATATCATTAATCGTAATTTAATATTCGAATAATGTATAAAATAGTTATAATATAAATATGCAAGGTAAAAAAAAAACAAATAAAATTTACATAAAGTTCCAACGAGATTCTTTATGAATAATATTTCTGTTCAAATACGTTAGATAAAATAATGTAATAATAGTAATTATTTACAAAGCGGACTACTTTATCGATTTCAATGATCCTGAAATATGTTGTCGAGGTCAACGTTCTGAATAACCTTCTTCTATGCATGTTACCGTCGGCCGGCCTTAGTTTCCGTGATATTGGCAGAAAGCTTCAGTTCAATTTACGTTACGATTTCATTTCGTTCTGGCATAGACGGACGCCGTGAGGCGTTCGTACTTTTATATAACTCAACCTAACGCATCTCCGACAAATCATTTTCAGCTCACATGAGAAGGAAAAATCAATGGCCGAGATAATTATTTGGCCTTCTCGCGGCGCGTCCGTAACGCGCAGATAACGCTACTGTGAAATAAGTTGAGATATTATTAAATAATAAGACAGACAATTCGTATTAACCTTTATGCTATATTATGTTATCTTATATATTTATCTTACATATTACGCTATGTTATTAGAAATTAGTAAATTTATTGTAAAAATATTAGTGTATAGATTAACGATAAAACTGCTATATTTTACGCCTGTGTTATATTATATAATAAGTCGTAGGTATAATTGATCGCTTGAGAGACGCTGGGTGTAAAATTTATTCCGAAAGCGTTTTGTTCCAATGTCCTGCTTGCATTGCAGTTACTTAATCAGGAGTCTGATGATGCAACAATATAATTTTGCTGTAGGATGTTTAATAGCGTTCTGACATTGAAGCGTTCGTACTTGTCAGTATTAGATCGTTAATGAATTTAAATGCAATTCTGACTAATTGCAGGTACATACATTGAAGTAGTTTTCCTTAAATACATCGTTACGTGTTACGTTTGAAAATTTCACATAGTTTAAAATTCAAGGCCCTGATAATTAATTATTAGAGTAGGTTAAATTAATTTCGTTTGTTCACATGCCAATTAACAAAATTTAACATATCCGAGATTTGTATATTCTAGTTTTATGTGCGCATTTATATAAACATATCATTTTTGAAAAATTTGCACTGCGTGTTCCTATACAATTTCGAATAATTAATTGAACTCGTTACACGTATCGCACATCTACATTCATTAAAAGTGTTACAAACAAAAATGATGCAATTTCGCGTTTGTTAGAAAGATATGAGAACCGTCGAAGAAGGACTAAGAATGAAAAATGATAAAAAACGATATTTGATCGTTGTTTCGTACAGTTTATTTTCTTTTCCGCCAACGTCACGTATTCGGTAAATAATTTTTTGTAAGTTTGCATATAGTTCACTCTCCTTGAAAAAACTTGTTCATGTCGTGTCACTTCTGAGATACGACCACCACAGCGCGTGATTCTACGAAGTTAAATCGATGCAGATCTGCTTAAAAACAATTGCCGCAAAATTAACCTCTATATTTACGGTTAAACTTTTTTTACTTGCATCGTATTCTACTCGTCACGAGGACCGAACTTGACAAAGGAACCATAGGTTATAAGCAATAAAATCGTGAGCGATTTTCTGCGAAAAATGATGCTAAGGTATCGTTTACGATATGTTTACATTTCACAGTCGGATAGAACGTGAATAATATGATATTAACGAGGAGACAGGAAAATAATTTCTCGACGCGTAAGATAGGCCCTAAATACTTGGAATCGACTCCTCTGTAAAGCAGATTCATCTCTAAGATTATCGTATTGCCGGTAGCCGGAACCGTAAATCGTCGGTCATCAGTCATCAGTATTAGGTTCGCTTATAGCAGTTTTGAGTGGTGATTGGTGGATGGTACGGTAAGGACTAGCGTAGCTCTATAGCTTGTCCAATGAGACGAGGTAGTAAAGATAAGGAAACGCATTGGCTGCCACGATGAAACGCTACTTTATGTTTGCTTACGTTTACTTGTGTTTATGTTTAAACGCCTCTTCTCGTTGGACAAACTGTAGAGCCACGAATGTAATATAGTTTCTTAGGGTGGCGACAAGGGGCCCAACGACGCTCTGTATTGTCTGGGGTTCGCGTGCACACGACTGTACGGGGCCAATGACACTCCCATGACACGCGAAGAGCGATAAGGGTTTTAGCTACAAGGACAGACTACTGAAGCTTCTGTCGATAAATCAGAAGTTCAGCGCTTAACCTTCGCGAGATCCAGATCACCTAACATCGATATACATATTATCTAAGCACCTAACTTTACGATATTGAATTATTACAGAATTAACAGAGGAAGAGGTCTTACATTTTACTCAGTTTTTAATAAGATTTTAGAGAAAAGTGTTCAATGTATGTATTGTACAGAATATAGACTATCAATATTATTACTATCTTTATTATTACTATTATATACATGTATGTATAACAAGTATCAGAACGTAGCGACATGCAAAAAACCATTGATGAAGATATAGTTAAATGATCTATTAATATACATATAGAGCTATATACTATAGTTGATTTATAATTTGCATATACGCGATAATAAAACGGCATATTAAATACTTTTCTGGGACTTTTTATGATATTATTAGTGTTTCACAGATTGTTCTTAAATCAGTAGTCGAATAATGAAGTCTAGAAAATATATGTCTAATATCGCTCTATTTTTCACTAACAAAGTTTTGAAAATATAGGTTTCTATCGTTCGTTTCTTTTTCGATTGATTATTTCTATAATTATAAAATATCATACTGTCTTGTCAAGGAAACTTCGGCAATGTTAATTTGTTATATAATGGAATATTCTTAGCTATATCTCAAATACACCTATTATAAATCTATTTCGTATAGCATGTCGCAAATCTTTGCCATATTTACGACAAGCATTATGGCAGGCAGGCAGACACAGTGAGAATTGAAATGTAGTGGTATAATTGCTATATTAATAGATACAATTTCCAATTTCTTGAGAAATCTACAGATCTTCTAGAAACCTTCTTTGCAAGAGAATAATCCAAGAAATATCTAAAATCCTACGAAGCAAAATAATTGGCAGAATGCTAGGTATTCGAAATTGAATCTTTTTAAGTTCTTTCGTAAAAGATTTTCCTTAGCTTTGATTACTCTGTAATGCTAAAATACACGCTTCTGTAACTTTATCTGTTAGAAAGCAAAAAAATGGTATAAAAAGATAAATTTTCCATTGTTAACCATTTAGCTGTTCTTGACGAGTATACTCGTTCTGAAGAAATGATAATATTTTGTGTTACAACGAGTCCTGTCAGTATTAAAATAAAAAAATAAAACAGTCTTTTCGTTACAAATTAATTCTATATCATAACAGCAATATGCACTCTGCGTTTGACGAGTATACTCGCCGTCGCTTACTTTCAACAAGCTTTCAAAGAGTTAACCGATTCAACAAAGATTCATATAGAATTTCATAGAATTTTGGACAAACTATTAAATAATTTTAAATACACACTATCAAATTGTTAGGATTGTTGTTATCAAAAAGTTACGATTAATACCGTTTCTCAATAATAATTAGATTAAAATACTAGAACGAAGACGATGGAATTTCAAAGGAATGAGGATCGAGTGCGCATTTCCAGATTTTGCAGATACGATTTCACAAGAGTCTCGTAACTTGTCACACATTCCCTAACGTACATATGTGTGTTACACTCGGACAGATGGTCTGTACGATTATTGAAGTCACTCAGCTGTTGATTGTCGTCCAAGGCTCCTGCTACTTAAGCATTTCGTGCGAGTAGTCAGCGTAGGTTGTTCGCCAATAACTCGCTTGCTCAATTCAGCGTACGTGTCTCTTACAACTATTATTCCACTCGATTTTGAGAAGAACGTAACAACCTTCCAAAATCCTTTGATCGAACGACACATATTTTTGTTTAACGATAGATAGCATTCGAAATAAAATGCACTCAGAAGCTGAGTACCAATAAAATATAAAATTACAGTGAGTCAGTGTAAACTCACGAAAATAGTTAAAAGCAATAATGAGGTAGAACATAGAAAACTTTTATCGATACATATATTATATTTGTTATACATTACAGGAAAATTTTTGAAATCTTGTTAACACTTTAACGAGATACGAATATCGTAAATTATATTGGTAAAATTTGAAACTAATGTAAAATATATATATATATATATATATATATATACCTAGAAACTACAAAAGATTTATTGCAAACATAGATTCATATATAGTTAGTAAAAGATTAGTATACAGCGTGAATAGTTATCTTAAACATAAAAAGTCCAGGCTTAAAAGGAATTATTCTAGTTGTAAATTCAACTACTTATGATTATCGATATCTTTAGTACTGTAGATTCCGTTTACCCGATTTGCGCGTTTGAGGCATTCTATTGCTTCGTTTGCATTACGTTTGGAGTGGCTTACAATCCCTTCGTGTCTATGTTGCCTCCTACTCCTTGGTAGGTAGTACATATATACATATCCTTCTCTGATTTCTGTATTTTCTGCAGTCGATAATTATACGTATGCTCGACTATAAGTGGAATGTGACAAGCTTCACACGTTACTCTTGATTTCGTCGTATTTTGAGCCAAAAAATCTTCCTGATAAATTCTACCTCGACTGTAGTATAAATTTAGATCCATAGCATATAGTTTTTTATCATTAATGTGTTAATGATTAAGTGATAGTTCATCGTGATGTTATTCATTTCCTTTAAATTTCATAAAATTGTAAAATCTAGACGGATCGAGTTAATCCATGAAATTCGTAACCGTAATGTTAATTTGCCATCGATCCGTGTACTTTAATTACATTCGTGTATCATCGATACACTTGCTACTTATGAACAGCAGTGTAGTAAGCGCATGGTATTACCAATTAAAACCGCAGACGAAGGACTGGTTTCGTGGCCCACATTTGACGTTTACTTACCTATTCCAATAGTTAGAGTTACGTTACATGATATTCTCGATGAGATGGATGGTATTCAACTTCGTTACGGACAATGTGTTCACGTATCGTTTGAATCGTGATAAAAATAATGATTTGCTGGAGAAAGAGAATCTTATTAGAGAAAACATTAGCAAGTTTCTTTTCGTATATGTCAAGTGTCAACCGATTGCTGTTTTCATTGTTTCGTTTCATTCTTCTTAAATTACAATGAACTGTTGTTATTCTTGTGGGACATGTTATTTCTCGAAATAGCTCTAACATTGATTAATAAATAAAAGGAAAATAATTACACCTCTAAGCTTATTTACAAACTTGATTGAATACTTTTAATTACTAATTTATACATTGATTTATTTATTTATTCGCTGGTTAAATTGTTTACATTATCATTTCCTGATTAAATTGTTTATTAATGAAATTGTAAGTAACTAGGGATGTTCCGGTGCAAGTAAATACGAGTACATATTGATACTTTCGATTGCAATACCATGCCCCCACTTAGTATTGAAGGAAAAGGTACTCCTATCGAATGAAGCGAGTACCGATACGAAAGTATATAATCAACACGGTGAGCGTATCCTGGGGAAGTCGCATGTCTGTGCACATTGTACAGCCTTAGCAAACATAGCAAAGTCGTATAAAGAATCCAGTATGTATGTGTATAAAGATGATCAATGGTGATATATGATACATTAGTGAATCAGTGAATCAGTGAATCAGTGAATCAGTGAATCAATGAATATGATACATCACAATGAAGAAAGTAAGATACCGTTGTACATGTAGATAGAGAAAAGCGACTCTGATCATAATATTCTTAATTCACAGGCAAGTCTAAATAATTTAAGGTTATATTTTCGTCTTTATTGAGATATTGTTGCTAATAATGTTATTATTGCTCGTTAATGGAATATTCGATACAAGCATTTACTACTTGTATCAATATTGTGTAGAATCGATTGCTTGCTATCGATACAATTGATGACTGACGCCTATAATTAGCATTTCGCTTGTACTTTACAATCGATAATTATATGGTATTTATTTTGCTCATTGAAAAAAAATATATATAATATATAAAATGACTTTCGATATAATTTGTTGTAAAATGTATTAAATTATGTTTGTAAATTTCATATTGATTTTTCTAAGCCTCTTATAAAGTAAAGAGGCCCGCAAAAATTGCATCTCATGACATAATGCGTGGATGCGGGTTTTATTTCATAATAGGCTTCAGCAACAGTACCCTCACTAAACGATCATTGAATACTTTGCTCCCCAAAGACAAGGATGGAATTTGCGCTTCACGGTGATCTTATATAATGTAAGCTGGTAAATATAGTTGCGAGAACAATGTGCCATCTAGCGGCATTCATAGGAAGTTTTGGACTTGTATACTCTGATCTAATTGTAGGAAGTAGATTCATCTATTTGCTTTATTTTTTCTGTTTTACATTTATTTATGAATGCTTCGAATGGTTTTTGTTAAACTTTAAATGAATATCATAAAAAAATCTGCAGCTACTACATAGTAGATATACTTACTATATAGATAGTAGGAAAAAGCTATCATCTATAAAGTGCGATGACTCCTGGAAAAAAAACATTTGAACACCAAAGTAGTTTTCAACAGGTGCACTCCACGCATGGCCATCTAATAAACTTGGACGTGAACATACACTCCCCGTCAAAAAGATAACCCAGGTATGTTATCTTTAATTTCTCAATGACGCGTGCAAAGATTTTCGTCTGTAACGTATAATATCAAAACATTATGAGCTCAGGATATGCGGTTCGTTAGAAATAATTAAGGATATTATAAGGTTTAGCGTGTAACAAGAAAAATTGTTTTATTTTAAGAATGAAATGAACCTAACCCCAACCTAACCCCAACCTAACCACCTTTATTTTCTATTACTTCTATTGTACGATTTGCTATCGATTTATATAGTTTCTGGATATAATTTTGACTTAACGTATCCCATTCGCGTACAATTGCATTTTTTAATTCTTGTACGTGTTGATACTGCTTTCCATTTACGTATACGCCGTGAACAAGTTCTGCCCAGCAATTTTCAGTAATATTAAGTTCCGAGGAGCATGCAGGCCACGGCAAAATAGACATATTATTTTCATTAAAGTATGATTGGACCAATCTTGATGTGTGTGCAGGTGGATTATCTTGTTGAAAGATTTAATCAGGTCCAGAAATGCGTTCTGCATAATTATTTATTTGTTCTTTGATTAAATTTATGTATCAGATACTATTCATTCTCCCAACGATGAACTTGATACTTGTCTTGCCGAAATAACCGATGCCGGCCCAAACCATCACGCTGCCTTCTTTCATTTGTCATCGAATTGCTGACATTGTCCCTTTTCTTATGTCATGAAAATAATATTTTAACCCACCAAGACCATCCATGTTGAATATTTTTCGTCTGAAAATGGTACTCTTCTCCATTTGCAGGATAGTAGAACTCAACGAACACTTGAAACACTGGCACTAACACTAGATTTTTCCATTATTTGTTAACTGCGAGTTGGAAGCTACACGCAAAATTGCTCGCTTATCACGATCGGATAACGATGACGGCTGATCAGTACTTTTCTTTTTGCCATAATCAACATTTTTTAAGAAATTGTGTATTACTCTACGACTTCATCTTATTACTTTCGATATTTTTGCTACTGATAACCGTTGCTGTTTTAGTTCAAGAATTTACTCTTTTTCAGACTCGTTTAATTTTTTTTCGCGTCCCACATACTTACAAATTTATATAATATTGTACTGTAATCGTTACTCGTTGACAGATCATGAACTACTGAGCAATTTCTAAACATAATAACAGAGTGTGTTATCATTTCGACCTTAGTATGGAATAGTTTTTCTTTGTTACACACTAAACCTCATAATATTTTTGATTATTTTCAACAAACCGCATATCCTGACCTCATAATGTTTTGATATTATACGTTACAAACGAAAAACTTTACATGCATCATTGAAAAATTAAAGATAACACACCTGGGTTATCTTTTTGACGATGAGTGTATGTACACATGTGACGCATTCGACAGTAAACAATACGCGACTGTCGTATGTCTAGACATAGAAGAGGCCTATAATACGGGTTAGAGAAACTGAAACTCAAGAAACATGCAGAAACACGGCTACGAAAGAAACATCTTCAATTTTATTGTTACCTTCCTATCTATTAGAACCTTTCTAGTTAGAGTTAATAATACATCTTTTTCTCCACAATGGTCTTAGAAAACGTATTCCTATTACTGGTCGCTATAAACGACGTATTGAACATCGTAAGAAATCCGGTCAAAGTACTATTATTTGTCGATGATCTAACTGTAATATGTAAAAGGGGAAATCTCTGTACCATCCAGATACGAGTACAAAAAAACACTAGACAAACACTAAAAACACTAGAAACGTTGGAAATGCAGGAATCACTCGCTTCCTTTACATTACCTTTCACACTAACCTTACAAGGCCCGGTCAAATGACCGATTCCAAAATTTAATTTAAAATTGTACATAAATTAAAATAGTTATTTCTTTATGGAAATTCTTATATTAACAAAAATTGAAACATTGATTAATCAGATAATATAAGAATATAACCTTACCAGGTCTGGTCAAGTGACCGGTTTCAAAATTTAATTTAAAATTGTACATTCATCGCTATTTCTTTTGTTCATCCAGCTTTATGTAAATTCCTATGTTAATCAACAAATTATTATAATCAACAGAAATTGAGAAATTGATTAATCAAGTAATATAAGAATTAACATAATGTTGGAAGAACAAGAGAAATACCATTGAATGTACAATTCTAAATTAAATTTTGAAACCGGTCATTTGACCGAGCCTGATAAGGTTAATATTAATAAAAAGAAATAATTATCTTTAGCAACAATCGACAATCTGCACGCATAGAATCAATTCTTCACAACGACAAGCACTCTAAAGGAAATAGTCTCCATCAAGCTGTTAGGACCAACTTTTTACTCTCAATTAATGTGGAAATCTCTTATTAACAAATTGAAAAACGACAACAATCAAAAACTTGATATACTTGAAACATTAGTGGCAAACATTTGGCTCCGTACACAATAGACTGAGAATAGCAGTAGGTGTCTTCCGTTTCAGTCCAATCAATGGCATTCTCAGAAATAGAATAGATCAGAAGAAAATACGTAACTACCAAATTAGCCTGAGATCACAGCAGATCAGAATCGTCCCCACCCTGCAAAACCCCGTGTTCCACAACATCTTCAAACGGAACAATTGCAAACTTGTACAGCTCTGTCATTTTATCGCAGCATAAACAACTGAATAAACTCGATATGGAAACCTAATCGACAACGAGGAGATAAATTCGCAGTATCCATTCGTGGTCTATTCCGAAAATTAAAATCAATACCGCACTACTCAAGCACAGTCACAGAAAGAAAGCCGACCCAGCAGTTTTACATAGTTTGAACAACTAGAAGAAACAGCCACAAATCACATGCATGTATATGTCATATGTGTAATATCAGGCGTTAAACGATTCCGGATATGCGGTCGTCAGCGACCAACAGTCGAAAAGAGCGGACTCTGTCAAAAAGAATCTATCCTTCTTTTACCAACTTAACGCGTTAAAACATGAAAACACGTTGAGGTCACTGCTACGATCACTACCGGTCAAAACAAAAATTTCGTTATTTCCCGTGACTGTAGAAATGCCACGACATCGATCGAGAACCAGTGGAAAAATGAGCCCATCGTGCAAAAATGCCAAACATCCTATGCCAAATCGATTCAAAGAAACAACTCGATTACAGTGGTCTGGGTCAATCCTCCCACATCTGGCATCGCTGAGAACGAAAGAGCGGTCAAAGCAACAACAGCCACCGCGATTTACCAACTGCCGAACACTGCAGCAACAGCCTGTCCCCAGAAACTATAACTTATTAACTGAAAACAGAGACAACAAAAGGCAATTGGAATAAAATTAATGACGATCTTCGTCCAAACCACGACAAACAATAATAAAAAAACGAAAACGTTTTCAAAGAAGATGATTGCTCGTATTCCAGCAAGACGAGATGATCAAAAATCGTAATAACTCGCACGAAATTCACTCGGCAATATCTCCTCGACGAAGAAAAAGCGCCAATCTGCGAACTGTGCAAAGTTCACCTGACTGTGGCAGTGAAGCACGTATCATCATCGTTGATCGCAGCATCTTGAATAGACAAAAATGAAATAGAAGGTATGGGACTCACCTTGAAAGACAATTTAAAGGACAATGATCCGACCCAAAACCTACTACGCTGTCAAAGTGTAAAACCAAACTGTACGGCGAACTGTCAACATTAGCCCTCGGTTGCTAATAAACCATACAAACTATTGATGCGACGTTATCTAATTGAAATAAACAAAAAGAAGAAGTCTGTCAGCGAATATTCAATTCGATAATGCTCTCACTTGTATCGATGAATCTCCTTTACAGCGAAATGAAAATTATTGTATACTTAATACTCACATATTAAACATCACGATACTATCGACACGTACATCTACTAACATATATTAAACTCAACTCGCGATTTTTACATTTACGCTTATTCGTTGTTGTGAAAATAAGCACAACGTAGGTACTTGAAAGTTTCTCGAGTGAAAGATAAAAAAAAGAATGGAATTCCATCGATAAGCCTTAGTCTGAAATTACGTTTACTTAGGAAATGTCCTTTACTAGATTTTCTAGTGCAAGGATCGTGCAATCACTTGATATTAAATGACGTATTAAACAATCGCCGGACAAGGAAACATTGATTTAAAGTGTGTGCAATATGTCTAAAAAAAGATATCCGTTATCATATTTCTTATCTCGTGGCAGTAGACGTACCATTGTCTCGACAAATAAGAAAGCAGCAAATTGCGAAATGGCAATTTTATTCAACTTTAATCGCACGATTTAATTGCACGCTTCTTTTACCATTGGTCGAATTCCTTTGCTTTTCGAAAACATTCACTCGAAATTAATAAATTTTTGACGATTTGTCAACAGGTGTTATCTTATCTGTACGTATATATGTAGGTATATCTGAAGATTAACGAAGATTCGTATCCAGTTCGTTACCAACATTCTACGATTACTTTTAATGCAGCTGTTACATGACAACGTTCAGAGGAATTATCTTAAAATACGACCCAGGAATGAGAAAATGGGCTGCAACAAGATTACTGTTTAAACTTTGGCTTGGTGTTTTTCATGTAGAAACGAGGTCTCCAAATGCGCTGGTCCGTAGGATCGGACAGAATTCAAATTGAAAGAAAGAATGGAAAAACGATCAACTACGAATAAAAAATAGTAATTTTTCTAGAAATTCAACGAGCGTAAGGCGAAACTGTTGAATGGAAATTTTCATAATCATAGAATTAATGCCGAATAAAGGGAAATTCAGTGAAATCGATTCTAATCGAATCATAAACAAAGGCCACAAGTAGAACGCATAATTAGTCACATTTTCAATCTTTCGTATAGCAGAAAAAGAAATTTGATACGTTATCGAGCAATTTCATGTGTTCATTTGATTTTGCCATTAAATATGTGCCTTTGCTAGCCGTTTGATCGTTTAACGAATATTAATGACATTTGTTATGCAGACTACTACAAATTAAATTAAACTAACAGAACTACTCGAGATCAATAGCATTCATCCCTTAGAGAATATCGCGGATTTGTCAGTTATTTACCTAACGCCAATCTAACCTCAACCTAACCTCAATTTTCGCTGTTTAACTCGAGCCTTTTGTTTTGCTTCTTTTTTGCAAAAGAAGGAAAGAATTAAAACTTTTGTTCCTAGCAAAACGGTAAAAAGCATATTAATTTCTCGCGCTTGTCCGATAGAATAAAGCTTTTAGAAAATAAAAGACTGCGGTGGAATAGTGAAAATCGGAGAAGTCACTGGCAAAGCGGATAATCGTCATAAAAGATATCGAATTTGTTATATCAGAGAATTTGGAAATCGTAGCGACTAGTGGAAACTCGATTTCTTCGATTAGCAGAGATTAAATTAATAATAGAAAAAGTAGGTTCTATTTAGGTCTAGCAATTAAGAGAACAGAGAACGATCGCAATAGACAAACAACTTAACGCTAATTTATTACGAACTTCTTTCTCCTTCCTGTTCCGTGCCTCCTTATTCGAATCACTGTGATATTTGTTGAAATGTTACCGTCAAATCGGTTTGATTCGTCGTCGACGAGCTGATCGTCCTCGTGACTTTGATTATGTTTTAAAATTCTATATGTACGTTACGTTGCGTTGCGTCGCTGTAATCTTCCTCACATCCGTGTGCATTGCGCATCTCTTCCTGCGTTTACGATTCTCCGCCGATCAAATGTAATTTCATTGTGCCCCGTTTCATCGTGTAGTTGTACTTGTGGATTGCAGTTGCAGTTACGAGTTACGATATCATCCCAACTTGCACGAGATACCGATCTCTATCTCCACGGACTAGGCTACGTGTATTTTATTTATATAAATTCGTATCTTTATGAATCTGATCACGATAAATAATCGTGGAACGAAACGTTCTTTTAAAAGGGCAATGCCACACGGTTTCCTAGCGAAACCGTTTCGTTTGCCATTTCTATTCCGCCGATAAGTTCCGCGAATCACCTGAATTTATTGAATATTTCATAATCATGTTAATCCTTTTATCGGATACAATAATCTGATACGATTGTGTTTCAGTCGCGCCTTATCTAGAGTAGAATAGTAGAGCAAATCTTTTCACAAATATTAAATTTTATTCAATTTCATGTACAATACCTGGCCTATACCATATTACACCTTACAGTAATAAAATCTAAAATTCAGCTAATCTTCTGTATAATCGAATAACGTTATTCGTCCTAATACCTAACTACCTGCCATTTATCATTTTTCAGGACTTACTTTATACGTGATTCTTTGTAACATGAGATTGTCATTATAGTTGAGACACGAAAGCTTCCACGTAATACGCTAAACTTTCAACATTCGGCTGTCTTCTATTGTCATAATATCTGTATTAACATTTTTACTATATTAACGTTTCACTCGTAACCGATCGATAGCTACCTTTTGCAAATAATTCGAACGTTATCATACTACGTTCGTAACCACGAAAACGATCTCGAAATTCGAGATCAATTTTAGAGTGCTGGTGAATCGGAACAGACGTCGTCGACGAACGAGCCTGTGGTACCTGACACGGCGAATTGATTTGAATAAATGTATCTTTACGGTGTACGATTATGTACAATGAACGGACTCATCACGAGGTCTGTTCCTTTATCGTGCCACCCCACCACATACGAAACACACGGAGGTGGGACATTGGGTCGAGTGTTGAATTAGATTCAGTAAAGTGAGTCGGTGAGTGCGCGCTAGTCGGTCTGGTATTGTGTGGAATCAAGTCAAATCGTTGGATCGCTCTTTTGTTATGTAATTCACTCTCTCCTCTCTCCCTTCCTCGCTCTCTCTCCCTATTTCTTTCTCTCTCTCCTTCTTCTGTTTCTTCCTTTCGCGTTTTATCTTTTCCCGGTCGTGCGGTTCTTTCGATCCATTGCATTCGTAGAAAACGCTATACATCGCTGTATTCGTCGAATCTGTTTTTTTGAATACCTGCGCCACATCGTTCGGCGGGTGAGTAAACGCGATAGTCGCAACCAGCTTCGTATTTCATTTCTTTCGTCCTTTGTTCGAGTTACGTTTTACTTCTACCGCGGCCAATTTGATCAACGTTTAAACCAGTTAGCTGTTGTTGACGAGTATACTCGTCATGAAGAAACGGCAACATATTCTGTTACGACGAGCTCTGTCGGTAATAAAATTAAGAAGTAAGATGGGTGATTTCGTTGCAGCTTAACTCCGTGTTACAACGTACACCACGCGTATTCTGTGCTTGACGAGTATACTCGTCATCGTTCATTTTTCCCGCCACATTTTAGAAATAGAGAACTTCTGAAAGTTTTCGAGGAAGTCGCAACAGCTAACTAGTTAACGCTTAAAGAAATTCCTTATCGTACGAAGACGACAGAGAAAAAATGCGATAGGTCCATTTATGTTCGTCTTCCGACTTTTATTTTACGTCGCTCGCCTAAAAGCTACTGGTATTCTCGTATAAAACGATTGAAAAATGCAAACGTTCCTGCAGATGTAAACCTTTTAAAAAATACTTTTTGAAAATTTGTCATTTTGTCAACAGATAACTAAGATCGAATATTAATTGTCAGGTACGTTGCTTTCACTTGATATTAAATGTTATTAATCTGCATAACGAACGTGAATGATATTCTTTTTAAGTGACCAGCGGAGCAACGAAAACACATATTTAATGGGAAAATCATCGAACGAAAGAATAGTGTTGATACGAGTAACAGTTATTCCGATGGTTAGATCGTGACAAGTATATGAAATTTAAAAATCGCTGTCACTTGTGTACATATGTTCCTCACTTTGTGACTTTCATACGATAGTCAGAGGTTTCGTAAGATGATTGACATTGAGTAAAAAAGTTACGTGGAAGTTGTTTGATCGGACAAAGGAAGAATAGCAAGCAATTGCTCCCAAGTCTCGATACGATAATCTTCTTTTATACGTACACCGTCGCGCAAAAGTATCCGCACACTTGACTATTATCAAGACAAGATGTATTTTAATTGGAAAACTACGGACAAAATTTATCTGCAATGATTTCATTCCTTACAATTTACTATCATCGCAGTTACGTGTAATATATCTAACGAAAATATCGCAACGCGATATTTAAATTGCTTTTCGAAAGGCGATATACAAAAATAAAACTGGTAAACCTCGTAAAACTATTTTATCACTCGACAAAGTATTTATTTTAAACCGACGAGAAACCGACTCGAGATGTTAATGGAAGGTCTGTTTGTTTCGAGAGATAGAAAGCAATTAATATGGAAAATAGTGTTTTTCGTTGGCTACATGGGATTTATAGATCGGCGATCGACCGTAGAAGAAACCTACTATCTACGTGCAGCGTGTAATTATTAATTTGCCATTAGTTTACGCAGTTTGAAAAATCTCGAATTATAAATTAGCTTTAAGAAGGATGTTTCGAAAGCGCGGAGAAATTACGTGCTTGGACATACGATAATATTGGTAATGCAAGCAGCGATACTCAAATGCTAAATGCCAGCTGCTTGCACTAATTACTAATTCGTCATGCCATAACAGGAGGGTGTGTATCATAAACGAGAATGCTCGTAACAGGGTGGAATCGATGTTACAAGAAGCGATTATCGTTCAATGAAAATTGACCTGCTCCATAAAAACTTTTGTCCGTAATGTTGGCAACTTCGTTATGTAATTAGATACAATTCTTCCGACTTGCACGATTCTACAATTATGGATACGCTCATAGAAATTATGTAACGCGATAGATATTCTGTTCAAAAAATGTGTTTGAGATATATCAAACAGAAATGAAAAATGCTAAAGTATTCGTTTGCTTTAGCATGCGTAGGTACAGTAGGAGTCCTTCTTCAACTTGGTCAAATTCATGTATATTGTCATGGAAAATGACAAATGGATCATGATGTTTGGATACTTATGTATATATCTGTCACTAGCACGAAAAACGAATCGAAAAACGTATAGTGGCTCGTGAAACAACGTACGAACTATGCTTTTAGGTACTATTGAAAATTTCTACGTACGTGTATGTACAATTTCTGCCTTTGATAGGTACTCGCGGCTGATTTACAAGGCATGAAATGTGTTAACGAATAAAGACGCACGGTCCTTTCACGAATAATTTCGTGCGTATATACAGGTACTTATACTTTGAACCGATCTCGAGCACGAGTATTCCCCTCTTTCTCTGCTTCGTGACGTCGGCTAAACAGGGAGCATTTACATTCTGTAAGATTGCGAGCAGCAATTCTAACTAAACAAACGATACAGCCCCGTCTTTAGTAATGGAATATTTCGAGCTGAATCGTCTCGATTAGCAACGGTTAATTAGTGCCTCAGGTAGAATGCGTGTGGAATCTACGTCTGTTTTCCTCTTTCCGCTTGTTCCACCGCGTAATAGTTTCCGCTACATTGGACCTCGTTCTCCATGAGAATATCATTGCGCGTGTTTCACGAATCCACGTTGTTCGTTCAATTTTCGTTTAATTGGCTCACTACGTTACGTTACGGTCGAAGCTTGCGCTATGTGTCGCAAGATCGAGTTTCGGGTATTTGTTCGTAAACCACCGACGATCGATTCATCGTGTCGTTCCACCGAGAAATATTTTGTTCGCGCGTATCATTGAATTGATCGAAAAGGAAGATTAATTAATCGTTTTTCCTCGTGGAAAAACACACCGAACGTGTACATTGTACGTATAGTTTTATAGACATCTGTATTTTTCATCTATATGAAAAAGAGGTTTCGTAGGGTTCCCGGGCTGCGATGAAAGTGAAACGAACGCAAACGACGAAAAAGAAGTTCTCTTTCGCTTGGGTGGAATCGTACATATCGCTGTGTAAGCAACGGACTATTCGTCTCGATAGAAAATGCCAGTGAAACACGTAGATAGTGCAAGCGAAGAAACCGCAACCGCAATCTCAACCGCGTCAACGGAAACAAACAATTCTTCCTAACCTTCAAACTACTAATTTTTCGAGCAACGTTCATTGACACAATTTGGGCAATTTTTACCGTAGAAGCGACGAACTGACTTCTCGCCTCGCTTTTTATACGAATAGTTCCATCTTATTTTTCACTGTACGAGAATATTTGTCGGGACGAATATCGCGCGGGCGAAGCCGTGTCGTAACCGTTCCGTGTCTGAACGGTTAATGTAAATGCAATAACATTACAAATGCAATAAAAAATGCAATAACACGCACTATGTCATATCAAATGATAATACACATAAGAAGAACGTAAAAATTTTCTATGGTAGTGTGACACGTTCCCTTCTCAAAAGTTCTTCGCCCATTTCCTCTGTAACCTATGTCTATGCGGAGAAACGAGAGTAGAAATCAGAAATTAACTAACGAAAACGAGACGACGAGACCATCGAATGTAACAGGAATTGTTAACGGATTTTTGGTTTCTTAGGTAACTAGTAACGTCAACGCTTAAGAATCCAAACCCTGCTGCTTTCCCACAGTTTATAGGAAACGTACGCTCGTTCTGCTAATTGCTAATTGACTAACTGACGCTCAAATACGTTTTCGCACGCAATGATCGCGTTTAAGCCCCGCTTTGCACACTCCGCCCTCGATCAGTTTATGGTTGTTCGCTACATTACCAAAGTTTCAATTAGCCGTCAACGCGACGAACACGAACAAATAGGTTCCCCTTTAAATCAAATGGCTCTCCTTTAACTTTTCGTTGTTTCTGAATTTGCCTTTCGCGAGCCTTTCGTCGTCTCTAGCTTATCTTTATCGTACGTCGGTAAACAAGGATTTAATATTTTCCCTATCAAACACCGCATTTTGTTTAACGAAATTAACCACTAACGCTCTCGTTGCTTCTTCTATTATTTCTCCCTCGGTTCTTGTCTTTCGTTCCATCTGTTGTTTTTAAACAACTTATGCGATTGACGTTATCGGGTCAGATAGATCCTATCAAAAATTTCATCGATTCAGAAACTCCATTGTTTTCGCGTAAATTCATATCTCGGATGATTTACGATTACGCAACGTCCACAAGGCGAAACGATGAAAATCTACAAAATTTATCCCTGTATTTGATCGTATCAATATTTTCCACAGATAGCGGAAACTCGGTCGCGCTTCTTATACGATAGCCAGATGTGTACGTGCCATTTTTTTCAACTTATTTCGCCTAACAGCGTAACAAGTACTTGGTATCGTTAGACATCTGTCCATTAGATGTAACAGAACGATTATTCAACGATAGAAGACTACGGATTTGCACACGGCATATGTATTATCGTACGAGCGTTTACCTACAAGCGTTTAGTTTTCGAAGTGTACACGTACTTTGTAGCATCTGTGTGTTCTTGATTGCGTGCTTATCTAATTGTAAGTGGAGCACGGTCGGCGGTGTTTATCTTTTTTTTTTATTCTATATAATTGTTCCCATCATTGTTGTCTTCTTTTTTCTTCTTCGCTTTATCACGAGATCGCAGCAGCTGTAAGCTACGAAAACCCGAAAGAAAGAACCAAAGTCGAGTGTTTTTCCTATTATCTCGAGCAAATACCGATACGATCCAGATATTCGAAACAATTGCTCGGATATGCACGTAGCAGATACGTTTTATCGCGCACAGTCGATTAATATCGCACGCTGTTCTGCCTACGTATGGTGCACATGCATACATTTATTTATACATTTTCCAATTTCATCAGTCTTGCTTAAATACAGAGCTATGTGAGAACGTGTCAACGTTCACAGAAATTTCGCCAGATAGCCGAAAGGGAGCGTAACAAATGCAAACAACAAATATTAAATAGGAAATGTCGGTAGTACAGTTTCTGCCACTTTTTTTTATGCCTGATGCAATTACTAATTACCAATCACTTTGGGCACGTTAAGTGAATCGTTTGACAATTTACAAGTAGTCGTAGTATTTTATATCGCGATTTCGATGATTTTCAGATATGTGACAAAGCTTTATCGTTTGACATTTTGAACAACTCTATCCTATACCTTACTTATTATTATTATTATTAGTTAGCTTGGTTGGTAGTTAACAGTAATATTAACTCCCATGGATTTAGGTCATGAGAGTACATAAATAAATACAAGCGACGACGCGTATACTCGTGAAACGCAGCGAAGAAAATTTCTTCCTCGTCGTGTATACTCGTCAAACGCAGTTAACTGGCTAATTCGGTCGTTCTGTCGGTCAGCATTGTTTATATCTACATCGATAAACTTATGTTACTATATCGTGGGATTAATATTACCGCTGAGCCAATTTGTAATCAGCTTGAAAAATTTAGCTGGAAGGAGGCCGAGCAATGGAATACTTTTGTATATACAAAAGTATCATATGTACATATATAACTCGAAAACTACGTTACTTGGAAACGCTGCAATTCTTATTAATTGATGCGATTGTTTTGTTCGACCGAGAGAAGTGATAAAAGGAATTGCGCTATCAAGGTGTAGACTTTATAACTTAAGGCTGAGCATATGTGCATACGGATGCAGTACATTTGTATGTACTTAAGAAAAGTTCTACTAATCTTTGTGTTCACTTCTATTTCGGTATCTCGGTATCTCGGTTCCTCCATATAAGAACGAGCTGGTGAACAATTGCCAGCCTGTGCATAAGTGTACGCGTTATGTGTATGTGTACGAGTGACGAAATTTCCTATTCCATGAAGCTACGTATCGCTATCTTTCGACTTAATAACTTGTACATATCAGTTTGTCGAAAGGTATTTTTATCTTCCAATGAAATGGATTATGTTCGTATCTGTACAGGGTGTTCAGCTACATTTGTCAGGAAATTTAAGGGATGATTCTTGAAGCTGAAATAAGACGAAAATCAAGAATTGTTGTTTTTTAGTTATCGACGATTAAAGTTCGGCTAAAATACCCCTGCACGCGAGCAAACCTCCTTACACCAACGAAAAATGGCCAGCCTAGGCAGCGGGGTGCGCAGTGATCCTCAATTCAAACGACACCTAGCAGAACACCCTGTTTAGTATACGTATTATACGCATACATATATACGTATCCAGTATATATATGTATTAGAGTCGTTCATAATTATTAGGACATCTGTTGGTTTTATAGGGAACGCGACGTTATTAGTTTTATCTATTGAGAAGACGATTAATCGGTCAAAATTTCATATATCTGTAAGATCGCGATCTAATGCACAGTGTGGCTTGTGAAAGTGTCGTATATGTGAATCGTATGAAACATATTGAGATTTCAGCTGGCGCTGTAACGCGAGACCAACGACGATCATGATTACATTGGGAAAATTTGAGATAAATCTGAAAATCTATATAGAAGCAACATTTAGTGTAAACGTACGTACGTGTGTAGATTTCGTAGAATATCAGTCGTATCGAGTTGCAAGTTGAACTAGTTTTCAGATAAAAAAAACTTTCTTTCTACTCAACCGATCTCTGCGACAAAGGTACTTAATTAAACGCGGCCAATTGTCCACTACGCTGCATTAATAAACCTTCGTATTCAGCGGGACCATTTCTAACGCGTATTATACGTATCATCGTGCTAGGTCTTAACCGCTTCAAACTCGATCCTTCCTTACCTATGCTTTTCAATTCCACCACACAGGCTTTTTCATTCTTTCTCGCTCGTATTAGTTCATTTTGAAAAAAACACGTTTACGATAGAGACAGCTTGACAAAAAAATAAAAAGCTACAGAGAGTCGATAAATCTTATCTAAAAAATCGAAGGCAGGATAAATGAGACACTCAAAGAAATCTAGGCAAAATCTGAATCTGTATTGTAGAAGCATCTAATCTAATCTATCCTAATCTGTGGCATGCGCGCAGCTAAATAACAAGATATAATGAAATAATAATCAATATAATATTAGTAATACTATACTATATGCTATAATAATAGTAAGTTGATCAAAGAATGCGAAGAGATACACGTACATACAGAAGGAAAATTAATTTTGTTCTATCAAATTGACGAGATTATCGTTACCATGCTGAATTGTAGACTCTAACGTTTCAAACGCAATAACGGGCGATTCTTAATCAGGTAGCTGTTTTTGACGAGTATACTCGTCGTGCGTAAAAGGTAGTTACAATTTGCTGTCTAAATTGCAATTCAGTAATTGCAGTAAACTGCAGTAATAAAATTCAAAAATAAAACGGTCATTTCATTTATCATCCATCAACGGCCACATGTACTTCCTGTTTTTAACGAGTATATTCGTTATTGTTTACTTTCTGCGACACATTTTAGGTGCATACTTCTCAAAGTTTTCAAAGAGATCGCCACAGCTAACTGGTTAATAATTTATAACTCGTAACTCGTAAAATTTCGCTAATGATATTATTTCAATTGTGATCGAGACGACCTTAATTTGTGCTTTGCATTCTCAGATACTTGAGCGTTTTCAGATTACGTTTAAATGTTTCAAGTATGTGTGGAATATATGAAAAATATACCTATCGATTATTATCTTACTAATCTACTCGAATCTAATTCAAATTCGTTGTTTAATCCTACAGTTTCCTAAATTATCACTACTCGATAGAGTTGGGTGAATGTCTGGGAAAAGTAATATCTAATATATTTAAATGCTTGAACATGTTGCATATCTACGTCGAATATACTATGTTGATATATACATACATATACACATACATACATACATACATACATATATTTGTACTGTAATTTAATGGTAATTTAAAAATACATGCACCCTTTAGATAAACGTTTCATCGAAGAATCCGTATTTATTATTTTTTGTTATTATAATAAAACTAATATTACGCTTGAGACTTCGAAAACTCAGTGTACGTATCGTACGTATTTATCAGATGGATCGTTTCTCCTTAATCGTTCAACTAATCGTCTATAACATATACAAATTATCTCGTAAACCGAATTTGTAAGTATTACGTATATACCATTGTTTTTATCATTCGCCGATAAGATCACGTTTCGTTGCTAAGTTCCATAGAAGATTTTATCGCCTTAGCTACATAATAACCAAGATAATAAACTCGATTGTCATTACTGTTTTGTAAACCTGCAGGTTAGAATTCTATACCTGCTTAGGTTAACTTAACTCACTTAATTATATTTTGTTTAAATAATATTGTGAGTCTAGAATACGGACGTATCTGAAACTCTGAAATTTTGCGAATTAACCAAATATCGGTTAGGTAGATCGGCAAATATCAGTTACGAATGTACTTGACATAAACTTACGATGTACCGTTGTAACGTTTGACTTGCGATAAACGACTTCCTATCTTCGTCTCCAATGAGATCATATTTGACTTACCATGTCGAACGAAGTTTAAAAGGAAACGCTATGAATGAAGCTTAAAAGTTCAATTTTATCGAATATATGTATATTCACACGTACATATACAGTGGCTTACAGTAGATGCTATTTAGATACTCGTAGAAAATCTCTGCAAATATTTTATGTACCCATGAGAGAAAACATTTTTTTTCGACGACGATGATAAAATTGTTACATATAAATAATACGTATTAATGACATGTGCCGTTAATATTATCAAGTATTATAACTAATAAATATGATAAGATTTATGATGGAATTCTTATCTATACGTATGTATACGAGCTCGAATTTAAAGTTACAAGTAATGTTAAACACTCGCCCTATTCTTTGAATGTAATACGGTCTGTTATGACGAGCCCTGTCGGTAATAAAATTAAACAAACGGTCATTCTGTTACAACTTAATTCTATATTATAACAGCCACACATATTTGTTGCTTGGTGACTATACTCGTCAGTGTTTACCTTTTGCGACACATTTTGGGTACACGCTTTTCAAAGTTTTCATAGAGGTCGCAACAGCTAACTGGTTAAAGCTAAATATAACGTAAAAGGAATATCGTTTGGTTGAATTGATAATTAGTTAAACGAACATAGGAAAAACAAATATTTTATTACATTAAGAATTACGATGGCACTAGAGAATTACGCGGAAAATAAAATAAAATGAAATAATGGAAAATAAAAGTATCAGTTTGGTAAGATTTAGTAGAATAGAAACAGGTATAGTCGTAACGAGTTATCATGTAGAATTATCTAAGGTTGAGTCGCGGAATACACCTGTGTTTAGTAGTAATTTAGCAAGATTAATTACATTACGTGGAAACGTTGTTGTAACTTCGAATCATGTGAAAAAGATTACAATCACCTTGAACTTAACACGTTGCCTTGCTTTTCTTGTCTCTACGCTCTTATTTCTTATACGTGTACAAGTATAGATTATATGTGTGCATATCGCAATTTATTCTTCGACAATCTCTTTCCGTGATCCCATCCGTGATCGTTATCGAAGAAACACGTTATCGAAATATAATATACGACGGTTTTTAAATTCGATCGAAAAGGGATACGTTTATCTCGTATAGTCTTTATATTTCTAACCTAATACAATACATATTTATCATATTTTTTTCGATATTTTACTCACGTAAATGTTTATCATTTATATATATCGATATTTATATGATAGTCTAAATAATTATAAATAATTAAAGCTGTCTTACGATATACACTATTGTTGCATATGCAGTTATTGTAAAGATATTTCTACCACCACCTGTGCTTGTATCTCAGCACGTACGAACATAAACATCTGTTCGCAATTAAATACGAAGGAGAAAATTCGATCGATAATAAGTTAACAACTTTCGAGATACGTAAATACGTACAACGGAAATCGAGACAAGAAAAAAGCGATAGCAATCTTTAAGCTTAATTCCGTTACACAACTTAATGCTGAAGAAATATCGATAAACAAAGATGTAATCACGCTGTCGCTGATATGGAGACTAGGAAATTTAGAAAATCACACTATTATATGACAACGGTGGTTATGAAAATTAGTAAACCTTAAAACTGAACGAATTCTTATCATGCGATTCCTGGTATCGTTATACATGTGTATATATTATACGTGTGTATACAGAGTATACGATATAACTATCGCCACGATTTTTTCCCAAACTTCCGATAATCTATATAAAAAAAAATGCTTTGAATAAAAGTTAATCGGTTTCCAGTCGGCCAGAAACTACCGACCGAACGTACGAAGTGTCCAAAAGATTATTTCCGATAAAGAGTCAAGGTCGCGTTGCATTTCTTATACGACACTATGTATCGGAAATTGCAACATGGCACTATTAATTCTACCTTTTCCTTGGCTTTCGTACATTCTATTTTATGAAATCGAAATATTTTTCAAATTAAGTATTTCTGGCTAAAGCAGCAGTCTGGTACTTTTGTAGAGAAATTAGAAATAGAAAATCAAAATCGATTGACGTTACGTATCGACAAAAATTGACAAATTTATTTCAAAGAGCGAAGGTCAGCTAAAAATCTTGAAAATGGCGTCACTTCCTAAGATAGCTACAAAAACACCATTTGGAATCGTGTATCACTCAAAACTATGTAATTTTGCCGAACGAAATCTTTTTCCTACCATCTATCGTCACAGAGCTGTAGCTCGTCCTGTTTACGTGAGACACTCTGTATATATAGCCACTGATATAACCTAACGTAAGATAATTGTTATTCCTATCTTTTATACTTTTAGAAAAATAGAAATCTTTTCTTTATTATTGCAGGACAAAACATAACTGGCTGTTGGGATGGGTGCATTATTCAGAAGCGAGCAGATGGCCCTCTGCCAGTTGTTTATTCAACCAGAGGCGGCCTATCTTTCCGTTTCCGAACTCGGGGAAACGGGCACGGTGCAGTTTCGTGATGTAAGTTTAATTATCGGCGTAATCTTTCTTTAAATTCTTTGATATCGTAGGTAGAAGCGTTACACGGCTACATACCGGGACGAGGTTATAAAATAAAGCGAAATTCGAGATACTGAAATACGAGAGATACAAGCTCGTCTTTACACGGAGACAAATACGCAGGCAAATAAATATTTATTTTTAAATATACCACGGAAGAAGAATTTGTTCCGAGCTAGCATTCTACCTAACCTTGAACGAGCCCCTAAGTACTTGCAGTGACTCGCCAAAGTATTTCGACTCTCGCAGAAATCTTTTACGAATATGCGATATTACGCGTGATAAAACGTTTCATATGAATGAAATATACTTGAACTCTGATGGATTACGTTTAGTAAAGATCGAAAGAAATCTGAAAATTATACACGTGTATATAAAAATTGCGAGATAGATAGATACAATATATATATAGGTTATATTTATATTTATAAATATAGATATATATATATATATAGGTTGTATTTATAGGTAATACATAGGTTAGTACAAGTACACCTACACAATTGCTTTGATATTCGAACAGCATTCAAAATGGAATTTTTGTAAACTTTTCTAAGATTTTTTAAAATTCGACTAAACAACTGCAGTTTTTTGTCGTCGACGTGTAATACGAGCAACCGCATGTGTTTGCAGTATACAGGATGTCCCGCAAAACATGGTTTTAACTATTGTTCGATTTTACGACCTTGCTGTATCGCTTCCACCTCCTATGCCTCCTATATCGATAGCTTCTTCGCGAGTACAGATAATTAATTATAATGGAAGAGGATACAGGAAGTCGGGAGGCGTCGGCTACGTTACATCTCGTTTAACCAGTTAACTGCGTTTGACGAGTATACACGTCGAACGAAAGCTTTATTTCGCTGCGTTTGACAAATATACTCGTCGTCTGTATTTATTTACGCACTCCATGACTTAACCCCACGAGAGATTTCTAAAACTAAATTCCTGAGTTAACTGGTTAATGATTTCTTCGAAACTTAGTTTAACCGTGTGCACGTAATATCTGACCTGTAAGTGTCGATGTCTTTGATGTCTTTGCATTGCGTTCATTGACTGGAAACATTCACTTGCTCGAGAAAACTTGCAGTTCGAATTTAAAATGAAACGAACCTTCGTACGTGCAATGAGCATAGGGATCGAGCGAACGACGCGATTAGACAGCGCGTTTAAAATTAACGATCTTCTTGCTTACTCTCTCTGCTCTTGATTCGTTCGCAGCTCAACGGCGATGTGAATTATTTTCAACGAAAATTCGTCAACGAAGTGCGTCGATGCGACGAAATGGAACGGAAACTTCGGTACATCGAAGCTGAAGTAAGGAAGGACGGAGTACCGATTGCTGATAACCTCACCCAACTACCACGTGCACCGAATCCCCGTATGATCATAGATCTCGAGGTAAGATTTCTATTTCCTTCCTAACAATAATGTCTTAATTAATTTCCTCGCGATTATACTCTCTCTCTCTCTCTCTCTCTCTCTCTTAGCTTCTTATCGTATTCGATCTTTTAATCGTTTGTATCGATTTTATATATTGGAAAACAATTCCATTAGCATCATAACGAAACATTATCGGTATGATAATATCGACAAAAATTTCTAACCAATCTAAAATATATACAAAAATAGAATAGATAGGTAGATAGAAAAAATATATGTGCGAAGTAGAATGTATTCGTTTGTTGCGAACACGCTTATACAGAGGGCAAGGGGCCGAAAAAATTACTTTCATTAAATTGTTTAAATCGTTTGTTTTTGACACAAATATGTTCATATTAATTTCAATTATTATAATGTGTATACTATAAGAATGTATCATAAATAAACGAAACGACTGTTTTACTTTTTAATTTTATTACCGACAGAGCTCGTTATAATACAAAATATTACCATTTCTTCATAACGAGTATACTCGTCGAAAATAGCTAAATTATTAATTTGATGTCGTAGAAAAACGTAGATTAGACTGAACTACAGATCGGTAGCTGTAACGTTAATATCTATGTCCTGTAAAAAGTTGAAAGTAGATCGTTGAATATAACGTAGACGTTCGATAGAGGACATGCGAGAAATCGCGACGATAAACGAATAATTATTTCTCCAATCGTTTGTTCGTCCTCGACTCTTCGTTTCATCCATCGTATTGGAACGACAGAACGAAAGGGTAAAGAATAAAGGTATTTTATTTGGTTGCAGGCCCATCTCGAGGAAACGGAGAACGACATTTTAGAGCTGAGCCAAAACGCGGTGAACCTGAAGAGTAACTACCTCGAGTTGACGGAATTGCGACACGTGCTCGAGAAGACTCAAGTATTTTTCACGGAGGTAGCTAAAGTAGTTCACAGCAGCTTTTGCTCATAGCGTCCTCCTCCTTCGTGTAATCGATGTTACCATTCTGTAGAAGAATCAAGATTCGTATCTTCTTCTATATCAACAGGAAGAGGCCAATGACTCGATCACCAGGACGCTAATTAACGAGGAACCACAGAATCCAAGCGCGTCAAGTCGGGGACGTCTCGAGTATGTTTTCCAATTTAATAACAAATTCTTATGCATTTAAGGAAAATTGCGATATTTATTGCCATTATTTTCCGTAAATAAAGTTTATGGGAAAACACGCAAAACTGCACAGAACGTAATGTAACATTTCGAAAGTAAAGTAAATCTCTACTTAGCTTCTATTTCTTTAGTCGCCTTTGGACAATACGTAGTACAAATTTGCGTGAATATCCACAGTCCACGTACATCTGCTATATTTCGGAGATATTTAAAAAACCAACCTCTCTTCAACGTCCTTTTTTTTATGATGTCTTCCTTTATGTAGAACGGTAATCGAAGATTATGTACGAACAACGTGACGCGAGTCGTGATTCGTTGATTTTCGAATTTTCAAACTTACTAATTCGTACCTAAACTGAGAATTTTAGTTCCAATTACACAGGTTCATACGTTATAACACACACATATATATAGGGTGTTCGGCTACAGGTGCAGAAAATTTAAGGGATGATTCTTGCAGTGAAAATAAAATGAGAATCAAGAATAAAGAAATTGCGTTATCGGCTTTATTTATAGTTATTGACAATTAAAGATCGGACAAAATACCCCTGCACGCGAACAACTCACCTTGCACAAGCGAAAGGAGGTCAGCCTAGGCAGCGGGACGCACAGTGCCCCTGTGTATTATGTATATTTGAGAATGGGGGAATAAATTCAAACAAAATTTTTCTCTCGATTTCACTTTCACATTGAAATTAGAGAATATCTCAAAAATATGAACGCTTACGCTTGTAAGTGTAACCTGCTGAGCCTAACTAATCTTGTGAAATTTGATATTTTCGATATATTCAGGCCAATAAGAAAAACTTACGTTTAATGTGTGAAAGTGAAATCGAAAGGAAAATCTTATTCGCATTTGGTTGGCAAACACCCATACCAATGGAAAATTCTAAAATTTTCAAATCGCTTTCCTATAAATGATGTCTCTTGCTCTTTGATTATAAATTGTATTATAAATACAAACGACGTTGTTTTAAATTGTTTAGTTCTAGACAACTTTGGGAAAGTACTTTTCTCTGCAAATTAAAAATCGTGTAGCTTAATAAACGCTGTGATAATGAGAGATTTCGTTGCCGAAACGATACTTGCGACGATAATTTGTCTGGACAAATAGCGTTCATAATCGTATCGTTTAATGATAAAAAGGAGGACGAAAGAAACGTTACGAATAGTAGCCAGTTTATCGGTTTATGCATCAGATTACAGATTTCTTCCGTGACAAGCCACGATAAAAATTATTACAGTTCCCCTCCTTCAGGTTTATAATATTTCGGATTATTCGACAAACATTTAACGTCCTGTTAAATATTTGAATGCTAATCGTTTCGATGTCCTGCGAAAATCTTTTTTTGTTCGTTTCGAGCAATCTGAAAATGCCGGATTTTTCGATAAAAGGGGAAGAAATTTGGAAAGAGAAGGTAAGTTGCTCGATCCATCCGCAAAGGATAATGCGTGATAGAAGAAAATAATCTGTAGATATTGTAGAACTCGACGATTTTTCATGCTCTTCTTAAGAAATACCAACTGATTACGCGATGCATTTATATATCGCGAAAGCGTTCACAAAACCATTATGTCCATATCGTATGTGTTACGACAAAATATTTTGCATTTCATTTCCGTTGTAACGTCTGTCACAACGACTGTCGTGACGGCTATTATCATCATCGTCGTATTGGTAAAATTTGAAACTGAATCTGAAAATATGCGGAGAAATTACAAGAAGATATTTATTGCAGACATGTGTCTAGTAAAAAGTCAGTATATCACATGAATAACCATATAATCTTAAGCATATATGTAATATATACAGATAAGTGTTAAATATGGTTCCATTGAATATCGAGGTTTTATCAGTTTAATACGTATTTCTACTAAATAATTGAAACCTAATTTCTATATATCTACATTCTCGGATTTGTTTCAAATTTTTACAGTATGGTGATAGTCGAGTTTCATAATAATGACTAACGACATTTGAGAGAATTGTTCGTATAACTCATAATATGTACGTTCGTTCGTAAGAGATGTTTACACGTGCGTGAATAATCTCGTACGCCTGTCGTGTAATCTCTAAAAAGAAATTAGATCTTAAAGACATTAAAAGTATACATTGAAATGTAAACGTAACGTATATATCGGCAAAGAAAAAATATTTTATTTCCATAGAACAAAAAAGGTATAAATGTAGAGATAAAAATTAATAATCAATAACATTATATATATATATATGATATAGATCAAAATTAATTACAAACGTTGTTTTTAACCTCAAAACGTTGTTTTCAAAACGACGTTCTCTTTTGTATATTTTATTTTCTATAGATACCGTACTTTATTTGTTATATTTGTTACATTCGTCACATTCGTTACACTATGTGTCACTGTATTATAAATTACACCGTTACGTGTGCCAGTAATAATCGATTAATTCAATTATAACTTCTCGAAATTACCGTGTTAGTCTTATATTTTATTCGATGAAATTTTTCTTTTATAGGTTCGTTGCTGGAGTAATAAGCCGAGAACGAATACCAGCTTTCGAGAGAATGTTGTGGCGAATATCCCGTGGAAATGTATTTTTACGTCAAGCTGAGCTCGACAAGCCATTGGAAGATCCAGCTACTGTTAGTTCGCTTCTTATCTCTTCTTCTTCTTCTTCTTCTCTTCTGCTTCTTCTTCTTCTTTCCTTCTTTTGTCTTAAAACCATCGTCTAACTTTTCTTGATCTAATTTACAGAGATATAAAAATGACCTATTACTTGCATAGACTTTACGAGTAGAATTGATTCGTTTATCGCGATATTAATTCTATTCTCTTAATATATTTTTATTGTGTCTATATTCATCGTTCTCACTTACGTGTATTTATCGCTAAAATCACGTACGCAAGGATCCCAAGGATTTGGTAAGATATTCTAATTTTTCTACTTTTTACGTTGATGCTAGTATTGTCATTAGGTATTATTCTTTCATAAATCATTACGTAGAAGCTCTTTCTCTTCTTTGTACGTAATATGCGTGTAACCGAAGAGAAGATGTTTGTTTTATTCAATTAAAAAAAAAAGAAAAATAAAGGTAGGTACGTTGTTGAATTTATTAAGCTAAATACATGTCAACTGGACTATCCATGAAACAAGTAGAAGATTTTCTTTAGTTTCTGTCGCTTCAAAGTTGATTCACTTTCAAGGAATTTCACATTTTCCTATAATAATCAACCATAAAATCTTAAGTTGTTAGATTCCTTCTTTAAAGATATTCCTCCTATCGATGAACTTAATATTTTGCTATCGTTTGTAATTCTTTTTATTTGTAAATATCAGAAAATATATGTAATATCAATCGGTTGGTTTGTCTTAGGTATCGTAATTGATATTGCTTTTATGGCGTGCTTGGAAAAAGTGAGATACAAATTTACATTTAACTTCCAATTAATTATTTTATTAACAAACTGGCTATTCTTCTACCGTTATCATTGCTTTCCTTTTATTTTTTCTTTTCCCATATACCATCATTCTATATACTGTACTACCATTTAATCTTAATACCTGCTCATCGTCTTTATCTCTGTTATTAATTAAGAAAAATTACTCTTTACAGGACGTCTTATTTTGTTCTTAATACGAACTTGATCTCTGTTTTTGGTCGTTTCGGTAAAAATGAAAAGTCAGATAATTGTGACAGAAGCAGTAACTCTTATCACGATGGATGATCGTAAAATACAAATACCTAACGATTCGGGAATAATAATTTAGATTTTTGCTGATCTATTTACGCGATAGACTTTCAAGCTCGATCAATTTCATTCGAATTACAAAAAATCACAACTCCTGCACGCTCTGTTTAATTTTGCACAAATTTATCTAAGTTACTTGTATACTTTATATATCTTTTTTTATAAGATTTTAAGCATGAATGCTCAATGTTATAGCACCGATTGTTATTTAAATGTATAAATAATACAAAGAGACGAACTTTTAAATAATTAATTTGCCCTTGTAGATGCGTACATCAGGTTGTGCCAAAAGTTCCTTTCATTTTATAAGGAAATAATAGATGTAGCAATAGACTGAAACGGATCGTACATTATTCAGTAAAATAATATAAAACAAACATTATTGGGACATTTGGGACAACCTAATATTATATGAATATTGCTCGTGCTTTTTACCTTTCCATAATATGCATATAGATGTTATTACGATTAAATCGTGAAAAGGGAGAAATTTTCACGTATGAATATAATTTAATTTCATCGAAATGTCCACGCGTATGCGATGGTAAAAAACATCGTTAAAATTGAAATTTCATTAGTAAGGAGAATTAGTTAACTGTTTAGGCGTCGGTGGTTTATTCGACGTCAAGCGGTTAATAATTTATTGCAACTAGCAATTTCATTCTGCAAATATTTTTCAAATAATTGACGATCGAAGAAGATATTTATTTGCTGTGCGATATCGTAATGTTAGTTTATTCTAATCGCTATTACGGTAGATACATTTAGATATATTCACTAACATTGTCGATATCGCTAATACAATCTTGTTTGATATATGTACGTAAGTTTTGCGGATTGTTTTAGGGTAATCAAATTTTTAAAACGGTGTTCGTCGCGTTTTTCCAAGGAGAGCAGCTGAAGAGCCGCATCAGGAAAGTTTGCAGTGGTTTCCACGCGTCTTTGTACCCATGTCCGCACAGCCACGCGGATCGCGAGGATATGGTGAAAGGCGTTCGAACGCGACTGGAAGACTTGAACTTGGTGAGTCTTGTACATATGTACGTATACGGTAACATCGTTAACCATTTAGCTGTTGCGATCTCTTAGAAAACTTTGAAAACTATGTACCTAAAGTGTGTCGCAAAAGGTAAGTGATGACGAGTATACTCGTCAAACATGGAGTACGTGTGGCTGTTATAATATGAAATTAAATTGTAACGAAATCACTGTTTTTATTTCTTAATTTTTTTACCGGCGGGGCTCTTCATAACGCAAAGTATTGTCATTTCTTCACGACGAGTATACTCGTCAAACATGGAGTACGTGTGGCTGATATAATATGAAATTAAATTGTAACGAAATCACTGTTTTTATTTCTTAGTTTTTTTACCGGCGGGGCTCTTCATAACGCAAAGTATTGTCATTTCTTCACGACGAGTATACTCGTCAAACATATGGAGTACGTGTGGCTGATATAATATGAAATTAAATTGTAACGAAATCACTGTTTTTATTTCTTAATTTTTTTACCGGCGGGGCTCTTCATAACGCAAAATATTGTCATTTCTTCACGACGAGTATACTCGTCAAACATGGAGTACGTGTGGCTGATATAATATGAAATTAAATTGTAACGAAATCACTGTTTTTATTTCTTAGTTTTTTTACCGGCGGGGCTCTTCATAACGCAAAGTATTGTCATTTCTTCATGACGAGTATACTCGTCAAACACAAAGTACGTGTGGCTGATGTAATATGGAATTAAGTTATAACGAAACGATTGTTTTATTTCTTAATTTTATTACCGGCGGGGCTCTTCATAACGCAAAGTATTGTCATTTCTTCACGACGAGTATACTCGTCAAACATGGAGTACGTGTGGCTGTTATAATATGAAATTAAATTGTAACGAAATCACCGTTTTTATTTCTTAATTTTATTACCGACGCGGCTCTTCATAACGCAAAGTATTGTCATTTCTTCATGACGAGTATACTCGTCAAACACAAAGTACGTGTGGCTGATGTAATATGGAATTAAGTTATAACGAAACGATTGTTTTATTACCGACAGGGCTCTTCATAACAAAAAATATTGCCATTTCTCCATGACGAGTATACTCGTCAGAAACAGGTAGCTGGTTAACGCGGATTACGTAATTCGCTAGCAAAGTAACTACCGTAGTAAATTGATTCCCTTTTGCTTTTAAACGTTTTTTCGTTTCAAGATTCGATTCGTCGAAGTATCCAGGTATTTCCAGCTTCTGTTACGAGTATTACAATACGTACGAAAAATATTGGTCTAATTAATAAATGCTAAAATGGACCTATATCGTAGGAGATTGACAGCCGAAAAATGTTTAATTCTATATTTTGAAATACTTTCACGTAAAAATGTAAAAAGTAAGGAAGTCATTTACACTTTTCTCCAGGCTTTTTGTAAGATATTTTTCGAAAACATATTTTTCCTTAATGTTACGTATATCTCATAAATATCAATAATTTTCAGTACGAAGAAAATCGAATTTATGCGCGTTTGAATAAGTGTCGGGTCGTTTCTGATGAAAATGTACGACGAATATATGAAAACTCGGAATTCACTGGTTATATTATATGGAATGGATCGTCGAATCTTTCATCGTTGATATCTTCGTTTCCTTTTCATTTCATTCAGGTTTTAAATCAAACGCAAGATCATCGTCAACGCGTGTTACATAACGTTGCCAAGGAGTTGCCCAATTGGACGATTATGGTTCGAAAGATGAAGGCCATTTATCATACGATGAATTTGTTCAACGTGGACGTAACGAAAAAGTGCCTTATAGGAGAATGTTGGGTACCTGTTGCCGATCTCACCATTGTCCGAGACTGTCTCACGGAAGGATCGGTTGGTTTCTTCAAATTATATTATGTATACAAGTTTTACGATACGTTTCAAGAACGAAACAATTCGAATAGGAGTAACACTTCTAGTAACAAGCTACAGTTCTATACTATATTTCTTACTAATTTCGTTAGCACGTGTTAGCACAGCTTCTATAATAGAAATTTTTCCTGTTATCGTACACATCGTTCTATACACCGTTGTGTCGAACAATAAGGAAATGAAATATGGTTATTTAGAGCATTTGATAACGATGATAAATTTTCTCGTAAATTATGACCGAACACCTTGGAGACGCGATATATCTTGTGTCCTTCCTTCAACATCGCTACGATTTTCTTCAAATTTTCATGTTTTTCTATATTCGAAGAAATTCTATAATAACCAAATATTCTTCTTTCACGTCTCGTTTATATTTTGTTGGTTCGTTCAACTGAAAATATGCTTTCCCGTTTATACTATAATTAAATTATATTATAATATCATTTATCAAGTTATATCATATATTACAATAATATAATAAAAATCGCGTTGAAATTTGACTTTCTTCAGCGTCTCTGTGGTAGTACGATACCATCGTTCCTCAATGTTATCTACACGAACGAAGATCCTCCGACGTTTAACAGGACCAACAAGTTCACCAGAGGTTTTCAAAATTTGATCGACGCTTACGGCGTGGCATCGTATCGCGAAGCTAATCCAGCTCTTTATACGATTATCACTTTCCCTTTCCTATTTAGCGTCATGTTCGGCGATTGTGGACACGGTAAATAAACGTTTTACGTTTCGACACTGACTACGGTTAAGAGTGATACACGGTGTCCTAATAAAACAATGATACAGTTGGCAGTTGGTAGATGGCGCGATTGTACGTGAAAAAATAAGTCGAAGGTACAGGCTGTCTTACATGATGATCGTGCGTGAGAAAATAAGTCGAAAATATGCAATGAATTGTTTTCACTTGAGGGACTTCGTTTCCGAGAAAATCGACTTTGAATTTCCACCGAGTACGCACGCACTTGACTGTGTCGTGGTCGGATCTCTATACGAACCATTGTTTGTTTCATCCGTTTACGTAGAAATGTACGTACTAAATCAGAGGTTTATTTCTAAAAGACAACTATTAAAAGCGAGGATCATTTTGGCGTTCGAAGAACTGGAAGACTGGAAAATATGTTTTGGAAAGCGTGCACGAAAATTGAATTCGCAGAGCATTTCAAGAGTCGGCGTTTTCAACAACTTTTGCACCGATAAAGCAGATTTTCAGAATTACTAAGTAAACCTACGGCATATGGTTTATATCGTATTAAATGAAAAGCTTTCTCGTTTAACGCGTCGTTTTTCGGGAATATCATGGCAAATCGCGAAGAAAAAGAAGATCGTGACTCGCGCGTGTTTAGTTGAGAATCGACGTATTTGCTCGTTCGATATTATCGTCCAAATGTCATTTTCTTGCAAACGAAGCGTTACACGTACATCGATCGCACGTTTTTCTCTATCTTCGGCTTATTTTTACGTACGTGGCAGAATTGATCGAAACGATTGCTTCGACTCGAACGACTTCAAATCTGACCACTCTATCGGTTTTATCTCTATGTAAATCCAGTTTGCGCGGTGAGCGTAGCTTGAACGTCGAACGTAAGTTCGATCGCGCGCACCATCTACGTTGCACGTTTCTAATCAGATTCGAAATTGAAATAAAGATGAACATCGTAAAGGTAGGAAATTTTAAACTGGTTTTATATAGTCACGAAACGCACCGTGTATTTCTTATAACGTACGAATGTACGTGTGTAGATAGGAATATGGAAAGCGACGACCTTTTCCTTTTTCTTCTCTTTTTTTAGGTTTAATTTTGAGCCTGTTCGCTGTATATATGATCGCGTTGGAGAAGAAGTTTATGGCGCAAAAGTCAGCGTCCGAAATTTGGAATATATTTTTCGCCGGACGTTATATTATCCTTCTTATGGGTTTGTTTTCCATTTACACTGGCATCATCTACAATGACGTGTTCTCAAAGTCATTTAACATATTCGGGTCTAGTTGGCACATATCGTACGAAGATACAATGGAGGAAGATGATATGATTGAGTTGAATCCAGCTACCAGTAATTACGCGCAAGTGCCTTATCCATTGGGTATGGATCCTGTTTGGGTATTAGCCGAGAACAAGATAATATTTTTGAATTCGTACAAAATGAAGCTGTCGATCATCTTCGGTGTCGTGCACATGATCTTCGGCGTGTTCATGAGTATCCCTAATATTATGTAAGTTGATACAGCGATGGTTCCGGTTACGATTTCGATTTCAACGTATCATCGCTTTTTATTTATTTTTCTTTCCTTTTTTTCTTTTTTTTTTCGTTCAATCGAGTTTTCTTCATATCTTTTATTTAGCGTATTTACCTATAAGTACGGAAATATCTAACGAACACAGAGATAGTTAGAGAAGAACAAAAGAAATAATTCGATCGATCGCTACTTCGAGTTGGAAATAATTTCTTTCGAAGATTTTATCGTAGCTCTTAGAAAAGGAAGCTTCTATTTACGATAGTCGGAAATTATTTCAAATCAATATCTACGTACGTATATTCGCAGCTATGTAGGGCACACTGATGGGAATACGAAACGATCATTTTGCTTTTCAGCTTATGCAAAGTCTCGGAATAGTTCAAAAGAGGCAATGGAAAATGAATATAACTTTAACAGGGAATTTTATGTGAAACGCGCTGCATATATACATGTACGTGTATATACGTGTGCACATATGTATAAGTGTTAAAATGCTATGCACCTCGTAAAAGCAAAAGTCATAAAAGTAAGAGTCGGAGAACTGGAAATCTCGAAATCGGATAGCAATTGGACCAGTGTTATTTCAAAGGAAAATAAGTTGTGAAATTTTAATTAGTTTATCCAATTGCTTCCCTAATAATCACGCGCATTCGTGTACTACGATAAATAGGTACAGGTTTCTGTTTTTCACTTCCACAAAAAGCGTCAGTCTTTCTTTAACGAATCTATAAAAAAAACCACGTTTAAATAACATTTTCTGTCTTTTTTTTTGTTACACGTACGAGTATATTCGTCAAATATTCCAATAGAGTTTGGAGAAA
The DNA here is from genome assembly GCF_051014615.1 of Bombus vancouverensis nearcticus. NCBI lineage: Eukaryota > Metazoa > Arthropoda > Insecta > Hymenoptera > Apidae > Bombus > Bombus vancouverensis. The sequence goes on from NC_134911.1 coordinate 10,444,622, forward strand.
ACAGAAACGAAACCATGTAGATATTACACATAGCTGAAAATCGAGATGGTCCATACGTGCTAGATATTGTTCCTTAATCTGTATTTATAGGTATATATATGGACATAGGGTGTTTCGATTATCTTGGATTAAAATCGCTTAACATACGGTGATCACAAACATATTATGCGAGTTATAGGAAACATCTTGAAATTTCATTGGAAATCATGGATGATTCGAATCGGTCGATATACGCGCCAAACAGGATAATCAAATAATCAAACTTTTTTTTTATAAAATACATAACAGGTTTGCTGGAAGTATAAAGGAAACATTACCAATAAATATCGTTTATATTACTTTTTACTACAATTTTAAGTCTTTATAATAAATGGTAATTGTTTATTTCCAGCTTGATTTTATACACGACGAGTATATACGTCAACCGCATCGAGATGCATTTAGATTGGTCCGTGTATACGCGTTGAACGCACTGAACTGGTTCTTCGGTAACTGGTTCGAAAGTATCGTAAAGTATAAGAAACGTAGGACAAGTATGTCAAGTAGCGGCGGATTCTTACCGGTTCGTTAAAACCTGAACGCGTCGCGTCCTGTCGGTGAATTTCCGAAAAGAAACTCGTAATAGTACGCATGTACCTCGTATCGTATCGACGCTACCCCGCTGTGAGATGTAGGACTTGGGACTATAGTAACAAGTATCACGGCACACCCCCATCGCGGTCTGCCCGGCGTCGCGACGCTGCGCAGCATCGTGACAGTCATTTGCCATTGGCCTGCCCTTCTCCCGGGCTACGGCCAACCAAATCCAAATCCGACACAAACGTGACACGAACAGGCGTTTTGTCAGAAATTAAATATCTACCTAGAAGAAACTATAGCTAAGCGGTATGCATACGTAGGAAAAGATTATCCCGGATATCGAGATTGACGATCGTTTTGTATTTCAAGGTCATTGAAATCGGCCATCTCCGATTAACAATAATCCTATCCACGTATGTTAAGCAATGCAAGATGAACGAATCAGCCTGTGTAATAAATTTTACATAGAAACGAAATTTTACAGTATTTTTGTACGTTATACGCTATGGTAACTAGTAAGTAGTTTTCACGTTCACGAATTACCTTATTAATTACATGTGTTTCTACGTTTCCCCAACAGGCATTTCAAGAGATACTCGAGCTTATTCCTAGAATTCTTGCCACAGTTACTTTTCCTTGTTTTATTATTTTTCTATCTGGTAGTTTTGATGTTCGTTAAATGGGTTTTGTATAATCCGGCTGCAACAGGTAACGTATTATATCGTATCATACTTGTTATCGTTGCTATCTGATTTTCCATTTAATGGTGAAATTAATCAGATCCTGCTATGTATCTTCTTTTTTTTTTTTTACAGATCATAGATACAGTCCTTCGTGCGCACCATCGGTTTTGATTACGTTTATTAACATGATACTGCAGGGTCACGCTACCGTGCCGCTTGGTTGTTCGGAGTTCATGTTCCCGGGTCAGTCTATTCTTCAGAAGGTTTGCGTGATACTCGCTCTGTTATGTGTGCCTGTAATGCTTCTTGGCAAGCCTCTTCTCTTCTTATTCCAGAAGAAGAGACGAGAAGAGAGAGTCTTGGTGAGCAAATATAATTCTCGTACTATTATCTCCATTACAATGATCATGTATCGACTCAGAAACTGGATCGACAAATTAACCAGTTAACCGCGGAATTTAGTTTTAGAATTCTGTCACGGGGCTGGGTCATTGAGTGCGCAAATAAATACAAGCGACGACGAGTATACTCGTCAAAGGCTGCTAGCTTTCGTTCGACGTGTATACTCGTCAAACGCAGTTGACTGGTTAAGGAGAAAGAACGCATAATCGAATTACAGCGTAATAGGCGACTTGGTTAACCGTTTTTACATTAGCTGCTGGATTAAATGGACATTTATAAAGTACTATATCGAAATCGCTTTGTATAAAAGCTGCCAATATTTTTCAACCTTGTGCATACATCCGTATGCTTGTGCTCATACATATACATATACATACGTGTACTTTTCTTATAAATAATTCGGTAAAAAAGTAATGACAAAGATAAATAAATGGTGTCTTTAAGACTCTACAATTTTCACTCGTTTTATATAAAGTTTTCACCTGCGATCGCTTTTCAATTTCAGAGCAATGGGACTCCATCTCAAGACATCGAATTGCAAACCGAAGGTTTACAAAATAATGCGACTATTAGTCAAGCCACCGATGTTCACGAAACGGAAACATTCGGTGAAGTGATGATACACCAGGTTATTCATACTATAGAATATGTTCTCTCAACGATATCTCACACTGCCTCTTATCTACGTTTATGGGCTTTGTCGTTGGCCCATGGACAACTTTCCGAAGTCTTATGGAAAATGGTGTTAAGCAAAGGTTTGGGTGCTACCGAGGATAACTATGTAAAAAGCGTTATATTGTTTTTGACATTTGCTGCATGGGCCGCATTCACCGTCGCCATCCTTGTGATGATGGAAGGGCTATCGGCTTTCCTTCATACCCTTCGGCTTCATTGGTACGTAGGAAGCAACCAAGAAACCAGAAAACAACGAACCGATAGCCGTTAATTAACGTTCCCAAGTATTCCGGTTTTTTAGTCGATCACTGTCTAACAACGATACGCGAGTCATAGTAGTAGAATGTATAGAAAGACGAAAAAATAACGATGAAAAGCAATATCTGTATCGTCATCTCACTAACCTTGAAACGCGACTCGTCCTTTGTCTTTTCATCCATTTTAGTCGTTTCGAATAACTATTGCTTGAATTAATCGGAATAGGAACTAATTGGTAGTAGGAGACAGAGGAATGGGGGTCAGGCAACTGCAACTCTGCTAGCTGAGTAATGATTTTAACCAGCTAGCTATTTTCCACGAGTATCGCCACTTGCATCTTCCTTTCTCATTCTTTTGAGCAACGTAAATGTCTCGAACAGATACAATATATTTTCTCAATCATTCGTGCACTTACGGTAGAAATCTTTTACGAATGTACCATATATGTATGCAGGACGATAATATCAATAATAATAATAATAATAGTGATAATTTTCTTTTTTCAGGGTAGAGTTTATGAGCAAATTCTACGATGGCCAGGGTTATCCCTTTCAGCCATTCTGTTTCAAAACTATCTTAGATGCGGAAGAATCCGAAGACTAATATCGGACCACTGCTGTGATCCTCGGCAATAACAATTATAATTAGACATACATATCCATCGTGTTAAACGGAAAGACTTGTTTTTATTTTATGTATATAACCAGTTCAGCAGTATCGAATGAAATACAGCGGAAAGATGTGTCTGTTTTAGGAAATTTCTATCAGTATGTTTGAGAGCATTCTCAGATTAACCGATTGATCGCGATTTAAATGATACATCAATCGTCGTAGGAACAACGTTTAATCCAAAATAGATAGCCCGTATCGTTTCCTATTTAATCGTAAACGAATTGGACAACAGTATTGCGACATGTCTAACGTCATTTATCATTTTCCGATTCTTTTTGGAAGCTTGCATCGTGTATCGAACGTACGTATGTACCTAAATATATAGTATATAATACGCATATAGTATATATGTACCATGTAGGTACTCGGTGTACGTTGGAAAATCAATTTCGAGAAACGTATTTCAATAATACGATAAATTATGCTGTAAATTCTGATAGAACGAAACCCGAAGAGATAACGGAAGAATTTCAATGGATCGATAGGTACCGATTAATAAAACGCAAAAATTAATCGAATTAAATTGACGGAATTTTTTTGAAAATTCCGCTAAAAAGAGGAATATCTATATCGTGCTTTCTCTTCGTAAATTCTCTAAAAAGTCTAATAACATCGAACACGTAAATTCGTCGCTAGAAACTGAAGGCGGTCGTTGGATGAAACAGATTTCTTAGTTCGAGTAACATGTAATTTCATTCGTGTTTTTGTTAGATCACAGCACGTTAAGTATTAGCTGTTACGTTTCGTATACGATCCATCTATACTTGTATAATTAAGAAATAATTTATTTGTCTTATTTCTTCGTAAATATGTATCCTTCGTGAAAAATTGAAAATACCTGTACTTGTACGTAGTAGGTACCGCGACGTTCTTTAAATAATTTTTACAGCATTCTACTAAATAGGATATATACGGTGGCGAAAGTTTATCGATCGACCTTATTCACGAATCTATCAATCAGTCCCAGTATTTTTAAAAAAGAGAAATATCAAGTCAAGTTTTCCTATTAAAAATATTTTTCTATTTTTTCTTATTAACGCGACAGAAGGTAGTCGAAGAAAATCGTAAACGAGATAAAGAGAGTAATTTTTCGAAATTCTACGTCAAGGTAATTCGGAAGAGAAATTCGTCTTGGATCAACTAAGCATATCGTTGATCGGTAAATCGGTACACGTCTCGTTCATTCCATTGTTCATTGTCAAAATATGACGAAACGGTAAAAATATCGCGTAACGTAATACAATATCCAGCATACTATCTATATTCGCATAATATTATTATGCTAGGAGTATATATAAGCGGAGAGAAAAGTTGAAATCTGAGAAGGATGGCGGGAATGTACATTCTATGTTACTAGAGTACAAATTGTTGAGAGTGATTGCGAGAAGTATTGACCCTGCAACTAATAAGAAATGCCGATCGTTAGAGATACATCCAATATATTGTAGGTATTAATATCCAATGTATCCAATATAACGTGAAAAAAGAAGAAAAAAGCGATGCAAATATATATATTTTACCAATATTACGATCTTACATTCATTTCGTTTCTGCGCATTCTCTTTTATTTTCCTGCGCGCAAAGCAAATGCCACTCGTATTTGTTCATCGTAGCTCGCGTGTAGCCACTTTTCACGAATGTATCACGCGTGTCGAAATATATGGAAATTTTGTCTGAAAACTGGCGATGTAAATTTGTCAGAAGATGCAAGCTTACTATTACTTTTCGCAGAGATGACAAACATTTAAACAGTCGATTACTCGTCATAATAATATTCATAATACTATTAATAATAATATTCATCTATGTGTTTGCTGTCGATATCTATTTTGTAATTTCTACACACGATATTCATAGGTTCTTCAATTTTTCACTTTTTCCCCATATAATCGAGATAGTCGTCTGTAAATAGTTTCATTCTATCGTAGTCCCGCAGGTTTTTATATCTCGATCTTGTTTCAGGATAATAACTATTCTTCCTATACTTTTTTCTTTCTATAAGATAGCTGCCCCGTGTGCAACACCGCCTAGGCATCAAGCATTTAAATTTAAATAATAAATAAATCAACGCAGCTTTCACCATCATAGATAGTTAGGCGTACAATTTAGAAAACGTATTTTTCATCGATGTAAAAATTCCCAGTTGCAGCATCGTACGATAATTGACCTATACTTGACGCCAAACGCTAAATTTCTTTTTACAAAACTAGCATTTTATTATTATTACTTACAATTAACTCTAGTTCTTCGATTATCATCACAGACACATCAATTTGCGAAAGTATCTGCGGTCTAGCGATCGATTAATTGAATTTTCCCGAAGAAAGAAATAGCAACTTTCGTAGACACGTATATTTACCACTGCAGTGGCACACACTTAAATCGTAGGAATTTTAATTCAAGAAATTCAAAAATTCGATGTTTGTAACGACGGGTATCATTGTCATTTGCTTGTCAGTGTAAGGACTTTTCAGCAACTTCAGTTCGAATTTAGACGCGCTTTCGATAGACGTTAAGAAAAATATTCAAAGAGATGTCACTCCTGCTGATTGTTACTTCCAAAATTATTATTATTTCGTCAAACTATATAACACTGCTTTCTAGCAACTTGTTTCGATAAAACCAATCGAACCTTTCGCTGTTAACTTGAAACTCAACACGACGATTCTGCTAACAAAAGGAAATACAGAAAGTTGAGATTACGTATTGAATACATTCGTATTGCGTGTTTAATATTTCGGGCGTTCCTTTATTTCGAAAATTCCGAAAAGAAATTGATATCTCGAGCCTGTGTAATCGATAAAAGCGACGAGTACTAACGTTCCAGTTAAAGAACACTTTTAATAATTTCAGGAGAAAATAGGTAAATTTTGTGCGTAAACCGTCGCGTATTAAAAATACTCTCGCCTTCGTATTTTATTAACTCGAGTTATTTAAACAAGTTCTTACGAGTTATTTTTTATTACATTAGCACGTCATATACACTCGGTTTTGGTAGTAAATCGCGCGAGAATCTCAGATACGCGACAGTTTAGTTATTTGTTACATAAAAAAGTAAGACGGTAACGTTTTTGTATCGAAAAAAAGATAATAGGTAGATATAAGAAGATTGTAGGAAGAATACGTAGAGCTTTCGACTTTTTTTACATTAAATTTAGTACGTTGTTTGGTTTAAAAATGTAGTGCCTTGTCGTCGATCAATCTCGTGTTACCAAAGCTTTCATATTTGGTTTTAGTGCTATGTATTCAAATATTTAAATACCGAAGGTATCGGAGTATCGCTTGCCTCACCAATGAACACGTTTGGTTTGCAGAACATTTACTCGACTTACGAATTATTAGCAAGAAATATAAAGTCTTCGATTAAGTCGTGTTAAAATTCTTTTGTTTAGTTGTATAGACGGTAACATGGAAATCAGACAAAATGCAAACAACGAAATTGTAGCCCCTAATTATCATGTTTTTCTCCTTTCCAATTAAATCTCTTTCCTTTTTCTTACAAATTGATATGTGGAAAAGGAACGTGCCGTTAAATGCGACATTAAAAATTGAAACGTGATATTCGGTGTTTGTATTTTGTTCTTTACACGTTCTAACATTCCTATCGACGTAGATATAATCGTTTTAACTATGCAAAATATACAAATCTTGGACGTTTAAAAAATTCTATTACTGCGTATACTTTCCGATGTTTAAAGCTAAATTTCAAAGATTGTCGTCTACTTTATACGTACTGCGTATGTATTTCGATTCGACGAATAGCTGAAAATTCGTAAAATCGATAAAAGTCACTGATTTGATGATAAGGTCCTAGAAACGTTCAGTCTTGCCAGTTCAAGTTTGTTAACGGATGCGCAACAAATACCTAGGTGTATAATATTTTTAATATACATGTTAAACGTTTACGTTTACTTTCGCGTTTACTTTCAAACAACAAATATGGAAGAAACTTACGAAGGCGCTGATATGCAGTTCTTTGCAGTAGGTTTACCGCGTACGCTTCGCACCCTAATAGGTTGCACGTAAATACACGCGTCTCTCGATTTACGCGCCATTCATTCACGCGGTAAAGTATAACTTACGCGGTTTACGCGGTAGTTTTTAACACGTTCGCGCCTTACGCACTTAATGCGATATCTTATAAAAAATGTTAACTATTGTTAAACAAAATAGTAAAAAAAAAAAGCAATGGACATTATGAACGAAATGTTGTGAATGTTATGTTTGTAGGTTACATGTTTGAATAATATGAAACCGTTATCGATATGTTGGATGTAATATTGATCGCCCGGTAAGTTCGTTCCGATTTTTAAGCAATTTAATGAAATAATACATTTTCTTTAGCACTAGTATCCATCCGGCAAATTGTTTTCAAGCGTTTCACGCTAGAAAAACGTTACTAAAAGTATTTTTAAATATGCTCGTTGATCTTTTATTAAATACTACGCTGGTTAAATGCTGCTCCGGGAAGTCCGTACCGATTTTTTAAGTAATTTGGTGGAAATAAAATATCGTGCTGAATAGTTTTTCGTTGGAAAACCTGAGAAGTTCCGGAAAGATGGAAGGTGGAAGAAAATCGCACCTATATAGATCGATAAATGTATATCGAATCGAAATCGAAACGAACTTTCCGGGCGATGTTTTGAATCTTTTCAAAATACGCGGCAAAAATACGCGGCAATTCAAACTGACTGCTTGTCAGAGAGTAACGCCCTCGGTGTGTTAATTCAAGCGGCCGGAGAATATATTTTCCCACAAGTCTTAAAAGCAACAAGTATAATACATACAGTAACTTATTCGGCGATGTTGAAACGCTTCAGTGCAGTGTAAAACAAGGATGAAAGCTCATTACGTTGCGCTAGTAGTCATATGTGTACATATTTCTTCTTTCGTAACTATTTACGAAATAGACTTTATTTACGCGATTTTCGGTCGCTTAAAACGAATGCTCTGCGTAAATTGAGAGACGGTTGCACTTACATCAGTATGTACGTATGTATATATGCAGATTTTTAGATAACGCAAAGATGGAGATGTAGCTAGAGATGGAAAGAAACGTGACGAGATAACACAGCGGCAAGCGAAACACTGCTCACTCTGTCACGGGATGTTACATTCTTTTGTTTGTATATGCAACGCTTGCGGCCAATACGCGTGCTTAAATTTACGACGTAAGCGTTGAGTCTGCGAAAAAGAGCCAATCAGGACCGCGCACCTTCCACAGCACCTTGCTTTCCATCTCTGTGCGTATACCCAAGTATCTATATACGTACATGTAAGTTTTCACGATATTCTTCTAATGTATAAATATATTTTTTACATAAGTTATAAATTTTATAAAAAGCATATTTCTATAAAGTATCGTAAATATTTTAACCGGTTAGCTGTTACGATCTCTTTAAAAAGTGTGTAGCACTTAAAATGTGTGGGGAAAAAGTAAGCGATAACGAGTATACTCGTCAAACACGGAGTATGTGTGCCTGTTGTAACATAGAATTAACTTATAATGATATGAATGTTTTATTTTTTAATTTCATTACCTCAATTTACTGCGATTACTAAATTGTAATTTAAACAGCATATTGTAAGTACCTTTTATGCATGACAAGTATACTCGTCGTAACACAAACGATTGCCATTTCTTCATGACCAGTATACTCGTCAAAAACAGCTAACTGATTAAATAGATTATTTTAAATAGATTTAGAGGCGGGCTGGAAATTAAAAGACAGAAGTTTCAAAAAAAATGTTCATGCTTTAAGGTTAGAACGCGTATAGTTTAGAATACAGAAATTAATCGTATAGGGAAAATTATTTGTTGGTATACCGATGGTCTACAGACTATAGACTATAGACTATAATATATAGACTATAGGCTATAATATAGCGTTGCAATATTATGTCCCTGGACATAATTGGTGGAAAATCAGGACTCCTTGGCGACGACAAATACATATCGCGTAAAGTGTAGAACGTAAAGGTCTCGATTGTATATTTTCTATAACTCGGAGAAAGACATCACACAGTTTGAACAGAACAGAAAGGAACTTGTCGATATGCACTAGATGAAAATGCCGTAGAATTATTATACGATACAATTTTCTATCGAACGAAAGATAATTTCAAGCATTTTAATCGAACGTCACAACTATGTACGTATTAAAATTTTCTAAACGGGCCAATTTTCTAAAATTAAAATTTGTTAAAACGAATAAAAATTCTGAGAAACTCTATTTACAATCTCGACCGAATGTTTAACACTAATCTTACGAGGTCCGGTCAAACGACCGGTTTTGAAATTTAATCTCATCGTTATTTCCCTCGTTCACCTAACTTTATGTAATTATCCTTATATTATCCGATTAATCGATTTCTCAATTTTTGTTAATATAAGAATTCACATAAAGTTAGACGAATGAAAGAAATAACAATGAATCTACGATTTTAAATTAGATTTTGAAACCGGTCATATGAAATGGGCCTGGTAAGGTTAGTGTTACCAACCTGCTGCATCGATCGATGCGTCTGTAAAGAAGGATCGAATATAAAAAGAAAAATCACTATCCAAGGTTTCTTGAATGATCGACATTAATGCTGGCAAACATAACCGCATTTGATCGTAAACTGCACAGTTACCGTAAACAGGTGGCCATAATCGGACGATTCGTCGACTTTTATTCGTTCATGGGAAATTTAAAGGAAGCAAAATGTTCGAGATGCATATATGGACGTATACGCATATACATATATGTAATAGGTAAAAAGGTTTAACTTAAAAAGACTTAACTTGTAGTTTTCGATGTGTCCCAACCTAAGAAACGAGTTTTAAAATGCAGCACCTACTGGTTCAAAAGTTACGCGTTCGTACTTGTATAAAATCGAGCATTTTTAGCGTATTTAACCGGTTACTTTGACGCCATATTGGCTTCTAGCCACGATTCGAGCAATGAGTGACATCGTTGCTTGTAAATAAATGTCATCACACACACACGTACACACAAACTATATCTGTGTATATGTATATACGTATATCTCTATGATTACGCCAGTCAAACCAATTTGCAGCAACTTCGGTTCCGCGTTCGTTCGCGCAACCAATCGAATGACGGCTAAAAGCCAATATGGCGCCAAAGTAATCCGTCAAGTGCGCTAAAAATGTTCAACTTTAAACGGAGAATTTATCGCGTGGAAAGCTGCAAGATGGAAAGAAAGATTCGATAATTATAAATAAATAAATGAAAGTTTATTTCGGAAAAATGTATAGGATATTCAAGGCAGAGAGTAACTACTTGTGAAAGTTTCTAATAGACTAAAATTACACGATACGTATATAGTCGGTTGAAACGTACAGGGTGCAGCCGAATAACACGTACGAGCGGATACGAAGTGATTCCTTATGAAAAAATAAGAACACAATATGGAATAAAATTTTTTCATTTAAGGCTAGATTTACAAGAAAATCGAGTTTTAAAATTTATCAAGCATATTTTAATGTGGATAATTCCGGACTAGGCAGGGTCAAATAATCGACAGCAAGTCATTTTACGCTTGAAAATAAGTGGAAAACGCAGAATGAAATATTTCCTCGAGGCGCTTTGTTTCCGAGAAAATAAATTTGAAAAATTATCGTACGCGTGTAAGTACTAGATCGATTCTTAACTAAACATGTTCGAACTCTGTTCTTTTGAAAATATAACCTTGAACAGACAAGTTTTATTTTATATCTTCTACTTACTTTCGCTTCTATCGATAACATCTTATCGATCGGTTACTCATACCAGTCGGTAATTAGTCATGTTCAAGTATACTTGGTAAATTTCCAAACTCAATTTTCTTGAAAACTAAGCCTTCAATGAACAAATTTTATTCTATATTTCGTTCTTATTCTTTCATAATGAATCACCTCGTGCTCGCTTGTACATGTTACTCGGCCGTACTCTGCACGTATACGAGTTTATCGAAAATTAGTAAACTTCGATTGCTACGAATACTGTGGTGAACCAATGTAGCACGCAAATACACGTACGTATATAGATATTTAATGGATCAATGGCTTAATAAGGATTATTTTACGATGGTCGCGACAAGTTGAAAATTTACCGGTAAATCTTCCTTCCATATTTAGCGATTAGAATCGTATAGGATTAGAAAAATAATTCAATCGCGATATGTACTCTCGCTCGAGTTTTACCTGCTCATAGTCCAGTCGAGTTAAGCGTAAAACGGTCAATCGAGAAACAAATCGACGATAGTAGGAATGTTTTTGAAGATTTTTATAAGAATAAAAAAGAACGGCAGCGGATGCTCTCTAGTGGGAATTTTCCTTGGGGCTTCCTCCTTCATTCAGCTTCTCCTTCTCGTCTGTGTCGACGGTGAGTTGCGTAAGTTGTGTAGCTTCGTAAGCGGCGCTGGTTTTTCTGCCCGAGCGCAAATACATAGCGAAACAGGTGTCGTGTTTGCCAAAATTCTCACCGTCCTCGATCGTTTCAGGCATCGGCTGATTCACAGTTTCCGGCAGATACAACGATAAGAAACCAGATACCAGGGCGACGAAACCGAAGAGTACCGCAGGCACTTTGGGATTCAGAGAGTCCAACAGCATTATCAACGGTGTGAGAGCTCCGCTGAAACGAGCGCACATAGAGCCTATTCCCAAGGCGGTATTTCTTACTACCGTAGGGAACAGTTCGGCCGTGTAGTTGTAAATAACCGCGAACGAGCCAGCTATGCAAGCTTTGCCGAACAAGACGATGGTCACGATTATGGTGGCAGCTGTATCAGTACCAGTCGGGATGCTGGAGGCGATTATACAGCACACGCCGCCGATCAACATGAACGTACTGACCAGGCATCTTCTTCCAGTACGGTCCATTAGGAAGCACATTAGCAAGTACGAAGGTAATTCCACCAAACCGCTGAGGAACAGCATCAGAAATGGATTTCCAACGAGATTTCCTGCATTCAATGACAGCCCATAATAGACGATGGAATTGGCGAACCAATTCAGACATACGTTCAACGTTTTCTTCCGGAGATTCGGAGTCTTGAAGAGATCCAAGGCTCCGTAAGAACCTTGTTCCTCTTGATCCATCTGCCGTATCTTCCCTTCGCTGATCAATTTCCCCGTATCTATATCTACGTTGTTGCCATTCATCTTCAGACCTTTTCGTATGATAGTCAGCGCTTCGCTGACGCGACCTTGGGCCCACAGCCAACGTGGAGATTCGTCCATGAGCCACCAGTGGCCGATGAGAAGCACGCTGTGAAGCCCGTAGACGATTTGCAGCCACGTTCTGTCCTTGATCACGGCACCCCAAACGGCTACTAACATGAACCCAACGGCGAACGCCAGTTGAAACATTATTCCGCAAACGGTCCTCTTTGTTGCTCCGACCAGTTCCATCGTCAGGACGAATCCTGTTATGTAAGCGCCAGCCGAACCGAAGATACCGTATAGAAATCTAAGGATGAGGAAAAGGTAGTATTTGTTCACCAAAGCTACGGTCACTCCGAAAACAAGTTGGGCAACAGCAGACACGTAGAATATTATCTTTCTGCCGTACTTGTCGGCCAAACTGCCCAGCGTTACGGCTCCGATAAACACGCCGAACATGTAGCAAGACTGCGCTGCTGCGCCCATCCATCGCTGCGAGCAAACGAAATTCCATTCCATTCCGCGCGACGATTGGAAGTACTCGGTGTCATAGGTCCACGAATCGCACTCCTTCGTAACGTTGTTCGCGTCCAAATAGTGGCACGCGTCCACCGCTCGGGGAACGTCGTCGAACGCGATAGAGGAGTTCCATGTTGAAGATGTGAAATTGAACGATTCTGTCGGAAACGTGGACCGAGGAACGTTACACGTATGCGGTGGCACTGCAGCGACTGTGAGTAAGGTGAGCATATGCAGACCGGCTGTCAATGCGCCGAGAATGTGCAAGCAGAATTGCCAGCATTGGTATTTACCAAATTCGCCAAGATGCATCATCAGCTCCTCGAGATTTTTATCTACGCTCGCCATCTTTCGTCTTTCGTCTTGGCAAACTTGTTTCTCCAATCGTCTTCTCGTTAGCCGACCTCTCTGTCTAACCGCGATTCGCGTTAAAATCGCCTTGATTTTATTTCTTTCCCAATGTCCATCAGCTTTTAAGTATCTGCCCTTTCAGCATTTCCAATTCATTGCTAAGGCGTGATCAACATATCGTTTAACGATCTAATTTCGCTAAATTTCGCTGTTTTTCTCTTTCGCTATTTCGATATTCTCGCAATGTTCCTTTTTGCAACTCCTTTCTTCCGTTTGGAAAATATTTCACTCGGCCGCCGACTGGTTAATTAGTTGAAACGAGACGGGACGAATTCAGTACAGAGTGAAAAGTAACGTAACAGCGTGGACTGCGTATGAACTGCACTGTTCTAATGCCCACGGAGAACTGGATAACCGACTAGAATTACCAGCGTGAACAGCCGCTGAACGGATTCGTCGCATCCGGAGAATGCGTTGCACTGGTTTTTTGCAAAATTCAGGACTCTCTTGGCACCGTTACCACCTATTTTCCTCCTTAAGCGCTTCACCTGATGTCGATTCCGTGAATTTTACGTCGTAACAACATCTGCCACAGATTGCTCTGAAAATAAATGCGAAATAAATTCGTATGCGTAATTATTACGTTTGAAACGCGCCTTTACATGCGAGTAATACGTAGTATGATTTCATAATCGTTTTAGAAAATCGATAATTAGTTATAATTAGGTATAATTAAATTATCGATAACCGATCGATGACGGAGCGAGTATTCTGAAAATAGATGCCACATAAATAGGCATAAGTTTGAAGGTTTGACAACTACACGTTCGAACGTACACTTTTAGGATCAGATTTCGCTCTATAATCCTTCTAGAAAATTACAGATTTAAAGGGAGATTTGTCTTTTACTGAGACAATAATCGAAATATAATCTAATATGCAGATAAAATATGTAACTTTCATATAGAGATACGTTAGAAAGTTAACGCGGTACCTACTAACACGAATAGTATTGTTCACTTGTGAAGTTTCCTTTTTTTCTTTAAAATTAGCATCGCGTGTGTATAATCAACATAAATCTGCGAAACTGTATCGTTTCGATTAAATTTTCATTACAGGCTCGAATAAAAAAGAAAGCGATAGAGAAAGTGAACTTTACTGTTTCCTTCGCAACAACTAACTAAAGAAACTGATTGAAGAGAATGCAAGTCGCCGATCTTAAAAAAGTTATGTCCGAATAATATACATAGTTACGTACGTACTTGCATACATGTATACAATTTTTCGTATTTTTATTCTCGAGCGAAACGCAACACGGGAAAATACGTATATCGTAAAACCTCTCGCAGCACGTGCTGTATCAGACTGAAAGTTATAGTCTTGATAGTTCGTATGCTCAATGCCTTATCGCTGTTATACCACGTATACCGTATGGATATCGTGGATTTCTGCGGCTACAAGCTACGAGTCGCGAGATCGATTATCTTACCAGTTTCGAAATAATATCATTCGACGATAGCTTTATCCCTTAAATAAACTTCGACGCGTAAATTGTTGGAGCTAAAGGTACTGGCGCGTCACGGTATCCCGTATTGCCTTGTTGGCTATTTCTGAATTCCCATGGCCTTGCTTTCTATCGTGCTTCTGACCTTTTTGCACTCTTTCAGATCTACGTGTACGATAATACACAGAGCGTGTACTCTATTTGCAATTTATTAACTAACGTTCATCTGTGCTGTGCGTATTACATATAGAATACAAAGATAAAGATAACGAAGATTTCGATGAAATACTTTCTCCACAGTGAATCCACGGTTGTCTTTATCTTTTTCCTTTTTTTTTTTTTTGACGGTATAACTTCTTTTCCATTATGTTATACGTACAACATTTTCATTCGCGTATTAAATTAAATTAAGTAATTACGAGTTTAGCTCTTCCTTTATTCATTTTTTACTTTGTTTTATTTTATTTTTAACAAGTAAACGTCACTTACAATCAGAAAACTAATTAAGCATTTTCTGGTAACGATTGTTACTTCATTATTACGAACAGTTGAATTATTATTTAGGTATACATATGTATACGACGAAAGAAACGTGATAAATTGCGCATTTTTCTTTGACTTCGTTTGACAAGAGAGTAATTTTGAAATTCTATATGCTATCATCGATCCTATGAGTGTATTCGTTACTTAAGTAATTTGTTTTTATTCTCTTATATATTTTCCGATTAAGTATACTTACGTATAACGTTGACTATGTTATTGTTTTTAAAATACTGTTTTGAACTGTAAACCAAGTAGACTGGAAAAAATCAGAAAATCGACACAAGCGAATTTATCATATTTTTTTCTGTGTCCATAGATATATATGTTATTTCTCGTACGTGTTGTACGTTCAGGGTTAAAGGTTTTTCAGATTTAAGATTTAAGATGAATAATGTTATAACTTTGAGTTAGAGTTATGACGTTACTTAAAGAAGCTATAAAACGAATTACTTGATAAATAACAAACGATTCGCTACTAGAATTTGTACTTTTCGAGATTATATTAGGTTGTCCAAAAAGATTCTTTTATTTTAAAGAGAAATAATATTATTTCATTGAATTATGTACCATTTATTTTATTGTAGTAGAACGACGTCATATTATTTTATTTAATTATGTACAATTCACTTTATTGCAGTAGAACAACGTCATATTATTTTATTTAATTATGTACAATTCACTTTATTGCAGTAGAACAACATTATATTATTTTCTTGAACTATGCACGATTCACTTTATTGTAATAGAACAACGTTATATTATTTTATTTAATTATGTACAATTCACTTTATTGTAATAGAACAACGTTATATTATTTTATTTAATTATGTATATTTCATTTTATTGTAGTGGAACCACATTGTATTATTTTATTAAATTACGTACGATTCATTTTATTGTAGTAGAACAACGTTATATTATTCTATTTAATTATGTATATTTCATTTTATTGCAGTAGAACAACATTATATTATTTTATTGAACTATGTACGATTCGTTTTATTGTAATAGAACAACGTTATATTATTTTATTTAATTATGTACAATTCACTTTATTGTAATAGAACAACGTTATATTATTTTATTTAATTATGTATATTTCATTTTATTGTAGTGGAACCACATTGTATTATTTTATTAAATTACGTACGATTCATTTTATTGTAGTAGAACAACGTTATATTATTCTATTTAATTATGTATATTTCATTTTATTGCAGTAGAACAACATTATATTATTTTATTGAACTATGTACGATTCATTTTATTGTAATAAAACAACATTATATTATTTTATTGAATTATGTACAATTCACTTTATTGTAGTAGAACGACGTTATATTATTTTATTTAATTATGTACAATTCACTTTATTGTAGTAGAACATCGTCATATTATTTTATTTAATTATGTACAATTCACTTTATTGTAGTAGAACAACATTATATTATTTTATTGAATTACGTACGATTCATTTTATTGTAATAAAACAACGTCATATTATTTTATTTAATTATGTACAATTCACTTTATTGTAGTAGAACAACGTCATATTATTTTATTGAATTATATACGATCCACTATGTAGTAATAGAATAACATGGATCATACATGATTCAATAAAATAATATAAAACAAAAAATATCATGTATCTATTATTTCTTTGCAAAAGGAAAGAAACTTTTACGACAACCCAATATGATCATGCCTGATGTGACAGATATAAAAGGAGCGTTTAAAATTGGTACTCGTGTACCTATACACTTACCAACTATGGTATTGCACATTTTTTCACCACGTTGGTTATCAACTATGTTGTCCCTTTGCAATATTGCACTCGCGCTCGCGCGCCTAGGTAATAGCGCAATCAACGAAATATCAATTGATCGTCGCGTTTCGTCGCGTAGCGATAAAGTTAGAGGTAGCACAAAGAAATTGATTGTTCGATGGTCGATATATATTCCTTATCAGGATGCAACGAACCTGTCCAATGTTTTCAATTGAACTCGCACGCTAGAAGTGGAAGTGAAACGAATCGAACGTCGTTTGAATTTTGTATAAATTATCATTTTGATACTATGCGTGTAACATACATTACGGCATTGTTGCGTGTAGCTTCAATACCAAAACTATTGAACTTGTTTACAATCAAAGCTGAATGAATTCTATTTTTTATTCTTCGTTGTACCAAAAACGCGTAGCTGCTTTTTCACAAAATACCACAATGTTATTCGAAGAACTTAACTTTCTTTCGACAAACAGAGACCTATATCGTTTCCTGCAAATTTTTATTCTGTTAGAGATAAAAAAAAGGGGCAACTCATTATATTTAGTATTTCACGTTTGTACGAAATTCTTTAGCTTCGCGATTCGTAAAGCAGAGGATGGAAAATGTATTAATACGAAGCAAACTTACGTCGTAGTAGCGTCGTTGGTAGGAGATGGGAAAATTAGTATTTTTTATAATAGTATATATTTGATATTTTAACCAGTTAGCTGTTACGGTCTCTTTGAAAAGTGTATCCAGGATGTGTCGCAAAAAGTAAGCGATGACGAGTATACTCGTCGAGGTATACTCGTACTGAGTAAACACACAGGTAAATGTGATAAAATACAATAAACTGGGCAAATATATTTTCCAATGCTTCCTAGGTAAATTAACAGACAGATACGAGAAAATTCAAATTAGTTTATAACATTAAGTTGATAACAGCAAGTTTTGCAGTTGAACTTGTTGATTGGTCGACCAACTTTCGAAGTTTGTATTCGTGGAATCGCACAGTTCTCGATAATTTGTTCAACACATTCGGTCCAAAAATTTAATCATAATATACTTATTACGTTATATTTCAATTATTATCGGGTAATACACGGCAAAATATCCATCCAATTTGTAAGGAGATAAGATTGCACAAACAATTGGAGCATACCCAATATAACGGGGAAAACAACCAACTCAGTTTGTAAAAATGAATACATTATACGGAGAATAAAAAGAAAATAATCCAATTTTTCTTCGTAAAATGCATACCAGTTTTACTGGCGATATAATATAGTAAACATACCACTAAATAACGTTTTCATTGCTTCTTACTAAATTTATATTTTTTTATAATAATTAGAAATATTTTATTTTATACGACGAAACAAAGCTTTTGTTTGACGCGTATACTCGTCAAACGCGTTAAATGGACTTAACGCTAACGCCGAACAGAACCAATGCATTCACATTTTAAAACAAAGCTTCCTCTGTCTGCGATGAATAGAACAAAGCGGTATTAAAACGTTCCTCTATGTGTATATTATTATAAACGTAAAAAACAGACAGGACGATAGAAAATATTAGAAGCGTCTAATAAACCTACTACGATAAATATGAACCACCAACGACAAACTCTTTTATTTTATTCTCTCTCGTAAATCATTGTATATTAGAAGCCAGCATTTCAATTATCTCGTCGAATTATCGAATGTATAATTGAATGTATATACGGCTGTGTATTCGTTTGAAATTGTCGCAACGAAGAAGAGATATTTATCGAAATAAAGAGAAACTTACTTTTTCGAAAGGATTTCGGCCACACGGCTATTGTTTGCGCTAGTTGTTTACTGACACGAATCAAGTCGAATGATGGTCAATTGAACGACGCGCGGCGCTGCGCCGTCACTTTTTCAAGCTCGTTGTCGTGACCCCTTCTCCAATTATGAAACGTCTTCAATTTTAGCCTGGGGATTAATTGCTGGAAAGACGAAGGTACACTGTTTTCGTGGCACGAGTCGCGGCACGGTTGTTGCATCGAGATCGAGATGTATCTTATGACTGACGTGTACGACTTGCCGGCATATACTGGAAATAAACTGGAGCAAACCGTTACGAAAGATTTACGCGTTCCACCACGTGTGATTATTCCGCCTTGCTCCTCGACTACCTACTTTAAACATAGAAATATTTGTCTAGAGCAATTTCTAAGTTTGTCGGGAGAAAGATCGAATGTTGTATCGTAATGTTCCGATCGGAAGAATACTAAATTCCTTATTAAAAATATTATATTGTTAATTAATAGTAAATTCGTTATTAATACATCTGTATATCGTACAGTTGGTAATTGCTAGATACCGAGCTACGGAATACAACCTTCTCTTTACTCTTTGTTGTTGCGTATTTCTATGGCATTATCGTCGAATACCGTAGTTTCTTCGTATTTCTACCTAGCTGTTTTTATGTAAGTTAACATTTTTCGAGATTTAAAATTGTAAATTATTATTTCCTTTATTTCCTTATCATTTTTATTCGTCTCTGTATGATACAGTTGGTAATTGCTAGATATCAAGCTACGGAATTCAACCTTCTCTTTACTCTTTGTTGTTGCGTATTTCTATGGCATTATCGTCGAATACCGTAGTTTCTTCGTATTCCTACGTAGCTGTTTTTATGTAAGTTAACATTTTTCGAGATTTAAAATTGTAAATTATTATTTCTTTTATTTTCTTATCATTTTTATTCGTCTCTGAATGATACAGTTGGTAATTACTAAATACAACCTTCTCTTTACTCTCTGTAATTGCGTATTTCTATAGTATTATCGTCGAATACCGTAGTTTCTTCGTATTTCTACGTAGCTGTTTTTATGTAAGTTAACATTTTTCGAGATTTAAAATTGTAAATTATTATTTCTTTTATTTCCTTATTATTTCTATTAGCTAATTTATATAACTGTTTTGGTGTTATATTTGTTGTATTGTCACATGACAAGTCCTTAAAATCGGATATGTAATATACTATAAAGTACATAAATATAAAGTACATAATTGCTAGGTCGCTGGATCTAAAGAAGAAGACGCAACATATGAAAGGTCCTACTTAATTGCGAATAGTATGTATCGCGTGTAACGTTGTAAAGTGAGACAGTGAAAGTGAGGTATAATAAACTTTTTGTCATAGCGAATGAAATTCTTATATGCATCTTCTGAGAAGCGAAACTGCTTGAATACCTAATTGTTGGAAAATACTTTAAATAAATTCATAAATACATGTTGTTATACTTGCATTCGGCACTTCATATATTTTTATATTAATTATAACGTAACAATAACGTATCGCCTTATAGGACATTTATCTAAACGTTCCAAGTAAAGATTTTCAGACTGCGTTTTGCTGTTTGCTAAATTCCTTGACACGAAAATTAGTTCTCAAATTTGAATGAAACTTTCTATTTCTCGAAATAACAAAAAAGATATCACGTTGCGTGCATTTTATCTTAACTGCTGGCGGTTGTGATTTAATTATAATTATCTTTCGATATTACGCGTACTTTGAACGAAATATTTTCAATTATCTTATGACGGATCATAATTTAACATCAATTCCTCTTCGCCTGTTACCAGCCGAACAGATTCCATGTGTTTCGATAACACAGCTAACGTGCAAGTACTTGTAATTTTGGTCGCGATCGTAATCTACTAGTGTAACAGCGTATTCTATAGTAATACTAGTAAGTACAATTTCGATAATAATCACACACGCAGAAATAAACAGGCAAGTATACACGGTGTCGGAGTGGTTCGTCACACAGCCACCGAGTAAACACTAGCAAAACAGCGAATACACTCGTTTCACTCGTAGGCGTAGCAACGTTTGTTACACAAATTCAGATGTCAAACAACAAATGCAAATAGGAGAAAAGATAGCTTGGAGGTAGACAGGAAGAAGAAAAGAAGATAATTACACATTTACAATTACCTCGCCGATTTCCATTTCCATTCTTCATCAGTACGTTGTAAAGATCAACGTTATCAACAACTTTTCCCTATACGTATAACTCTGCTTGGCCTTAGTCTCCGAGATGTTCGATTAGTCAAATGGTTAGAAAGGAAGGATTACGCCATAATTTCTTGCAAACGTGTGGCAATAATTCTCGAAAGGGAAAGTGATTGTTTGCTAGCTATTGTTAGCTATTCATCGTTTATGTAATAATTTAACTTTGCATTAAATAGGCAAGTATACGCCATACCATCACCGTTGATCGAAGCAACGAGCGGTATAGAAATATACGTTAAAAATCTTGCATAATTGCGCGTTATCGATTTAGGTTTTATCATATTGCTATGTTATCAAATCGATGACAGATGCGATTCAAAAATGAGAATATCTATGTGTGATCGATTAAGTAATTATTACGTGTTATTACATACTACTAAGATGGATGTGAACGTTTTGTAACACTCGAAAGATACGATATTAATTTAGACGTAAAATTAATCGATATTTTGTACCTTCTATATCGATTCGAGGATCAATGTTTCATATGCTTTCATTTTTTCCTTTGTGATAAATACAACGAGCAGCAGTTTAAATATCCAAATGCGTATCCTATTATGTATATTCTTTTTTTCTAATAATTGAAATAAAGAATTTCTAACGATGGACGTTTTCCTCGTGTTACTCTGTTAATGTGACTGTGATTACCGAGCTATTGAATTCACTTCGATACCAAGTAGAAGATATACTAGTAGTTAAAAGTATACACATA
This sequence comes from Bombus vancouverensis nearcticus, assembly GCF_051014615.1. Lineage (NCBI taxonomy): Eukaryota > Metazoa > Arthropoda > Insecta > Hymenoptera > Apidae > Bombus > Bombus vancouverensis. Next base: position 10,466,492 of record NC_134911.1, read on the forward strand.
CGTATGTGGTGATTTTGGTGGAAGATAGAGGTGACCTCGGAAAGATCGAAATCTTTCAATGTGTTTTTAAGAATACTCGAGGAAAAACAATTTAGTATTTTTTCTTCTCTTTTTTAATGTTGAAAAAAAAACGTGGACTTGCAAGTTACGACGAATTATCTTATTTGTGGGGTTAATAAATCGAAAAAGTAGGTACATAATAAGCTTCGGTCGATTGATACTTTTTATTTTCGGCTTCCATACATTAACCTCCGTTAAGCTTCATTTAAATACCTGATAAGATATGCGATTGAATTTCTCAACACTGAATTCTTCGTACGTTAATAATTCGTTGTTCAATTTTGATTTGTATTTTGAAATTGAAAGAACACTGAGCATCTGTCTTAGAATGCTTTAAATAGCATTTTTCTGTTTCTTTAGATCTCTGACTGACACGTTTAAGGACATTTTTATTTTCAATGACAAAGATTGACAAGATCTCTCAATATAAAGTCTATTATATAAAGCAAATATGTAAGAAAATTCGATACGTGTAAAACATTCTACTGTAAAATGTTGTACACATATACATATGTAGGTACACTAAAAATAGTAAAATTCGATATCTGCATAAAATTCTAATATATCGGATATCAATTTTCTTGAAAATCGTAACATAATTTGAATCGATAATAATTTACAGAAATAAAATTTAGCACCTAAGTTCTATATGTTACATCGTATATACATATATATTTGTTTTAAGATTGTCAATAATCGATAAAAACAATTGATTAAAATAAAGAAGATTATTTAAACTGTGCTACGTATAAATTAAATGGATTTACAGTAAAATGTAAATTACAATAAATCATAAATTACAAATCGAAAAATACGATCGACTGATTAAACGAGCGATTCAACGAATAAATATTTCATAATAATCGTAATAATCTATTGTAATTTGTTACGTAATAATTAGTCTATACACAAATTTTTCACATCTTTTGAATATCTCCTAGAACGTTTAGAAGTATGTATTTGAGATCTATCGATATAGATAGCGGTAAAGTGGTAAATGATTTGCGACCGCGATAGCAACACGACGCTTTCTATCCTGCGTGTAGTTGTCCAGAAAACAAAACGAATACTATGTTGGTGTGGGTAATCTTGTAAGAAGGCCGTAAGGCCATAGCCACGTATCGAGATTCCAGGATAGTTGTCAAGCAGGGAATATACATATATTTACAAAAGGGGACTGAACGACGAAATCGAATTACCGGATGAAAGCAAAAAGATGTTAACCGATACATAATGCCTGACACTGGTGATATTGCAGCGAGATTGCATCGCATCGTAAAATTAATTTGCCATTTTCTTTAACATTTTATTTAATTTCGATAATATTTTTCATGTTTCACATTAGAATTACTCGATTAATTCTACTAATTTCGTATACTAAAATTATCAATTTTATTTATTTCTAATTAGCTATATACGTACATATATATTAAGTACTATGAAGAAACTAAAATAATAATCTTTGGTATCTAAAGTTAGCTAATGAAGTCAAATTATATTTGCAAACAATATTCTCATATTTGTAACAGAATAAAATGTCCTCAAGAAGCATATCGTCTTACAATATTTTAAAGCGAAAATAATAATCGTGGAAATGCAAAATTCTTTTATCAAAACATCTATCAAAACATGGAGCATTTTTTCTATATTTTATATATCTTATGTTCTATATATCTCAAGAAATATTTTGCAAAAATACCGATAATGAAGTGGATCCTTCAAGTTCAGCCAAGGAGGTGAAAAAAAATTCAGCTCTTAAACTCCAACGAAAAGTCAAAGTTCTAGCAAAGAGACAGAGTCACCGTCATGTAACCGTCACATGGTCGCCTTATCTTTCTGCTTAGGCCCGGGTCAGACGAGCAAAATGCCAGCTGAGAAGAAGAAAGAGAAACAAAGAAACATCCGTCATTTCGACGCTTGGCTGACCCAGGCTTTACCTCTACTCGTACAATTCTCTCTCAATTAACAGACTGCAGAAAAATTATTAATTAAGCGATATTATGAAATATTTTTATGTATATGTATCATAAATAAAAATTTTCGATTATTAAACTTGTTTCCTTCGCTATTTACTAATATGTTCTTCAGAAATAGACATTTTAAATATCTTGTATCAAATACGTGTTGAATGTCTGGAACGGATTAATTCAATTTACATTATTTCGAATGAATTGATCTGGTCAAAGCTCAAATAACTGAAAATCGACCCGCCTCCTGGGTCGAACTGTGAACTTAAACTTGGAGTGTTTACTATGTAACATGTACATTGTAAATTGTAAGTTATTTTTTACAACTGAAAAACTATGAGATTGTTCCAATAGAACAAAATGGATCATACATAATTCGATAAAATAATATAAAACAAAAAATGTTGTGCGTCTATTATTTCCTTATAAAACGAAAGAAACCTTTGGGGCAACCTAATACCATCGAAGTACATTTCGATTGTATGAATCGTCTATTCTCGGAATCTATATTGCATCGTCGCTATCAGCACCAGTTCTTGGAACCGGAATGATTATCATTTTAAAAAATAAACTATCTTAACATTAACTGTGTCGAATTACTATTTCTTGTTACTGATGTATATATTTGTTTCTTTTTCATTCATATAAAAGAAGATATATATCTACATACGTAAACCTAACCTCAATCTACATACTACAGATGTAATAAATGTTTTTCTTCAAAGTATTTCTTCAAAAATCAATTAATATTTTGCGTAATGTGTATTACATTTCAAGTTACAGTAGTAATACTCTTGTATTCAATACATTTTAAACTTCATTCCTGTAGTTGTCAACTAGCTAATTACTTGGTGCACGTTTCATTATTCAAACTTGTTCGATATTATTCGAATAATTCGATCTTCCGAACCACCTCGGTCCCAATTGACTCGGATAATTGACCCTTTACTAGATAATAATTAATAATAATTTTTAAACTAATATATTAATATATAATCAAGCATAAAATGTAGAATTGTCTAAAATAAAATAAGTGGTATAACATTCAATTACTTTATGCCATTTTAAGAGCTTAATATAATAAATATACTTATAGAAAAATCATAGAGAATAATACGTATATTGTAAAAGAATTACACTATAGATAATTATAATTGCAAAATTGGGAATATCAATTATTTATTACAGAAAAATGAAACGGAATTCTACATAACCAAACAAATACACACTTTATTTGAATTAGCTTCATCAGTTATCGGTATTCGTAGAAATGAAAGAAAAGTAAAAAAATTGCTCCAGTAAACTTCAGAACTGATATAAAATTGCTTAAACACTGTAGTTTATTAAAAACAAAAAGAATTGAAGGATCACTCATAAAAAATAATTAGTACAAAATTAGTTCTTAAAATAAATTCCTAGTCGATTAAAACTCGCAAAAATATAAAAAATATTTTCTTTGAAATATACCCAGCTTTATCACTCGACAGGAAACGTTAATTTGTGATAGCAAGCGTAAAAACCGGCCATACAAGCTCTCTATGTAAGTTTATATCCTTTGATGCAATACAAAAAATCCGGCAATGATTCAGATGTCACATAAAATAAAGTTAATTCTGATGAGTATATTATTATATGTATTTTCTTTTCTTTTTAATATTATGTAGTTTTTAAAATATAATTATATAATTTAATCACATTGGGGTTAGGTTGGGGTTAGGTTGGGGTAACCACGGAAAAGATATAAGCTTAGAATAAATAATAAATAAATACACAATTTATAGATATTTTATAGATAACACTAAGCAGGTAATTCTACAAATAGCATCTTGGTTATCTTTTTACTTGATAAAGTATGATCTCTCAATTTGCATAGCAAGCTTGTTCTCTAAGGACGGTTACGAACGAGTCTCGATTAACTTAGTCGACTCATTTGTAGCCGCCGTAAAAGCGGAAATTGAAAAGTTAGATAACCCATAAAATTCTTTACGATTTCCGAACGTGTCAACAAGCCTGTTCTATGCCAAACAAAAGGGGAGGGAGGAGAAGGGAAGAGAACTTGTAACGGGCTAGACTGAAATATCAGATCAGGTACAAATGGTACAACAGTATTTTCTTCTCATCGACTGGAAAAAATCCAACGAATCTGGCATTAAGAGCCTCGCTGTCTTAATGAAAATCGATCTGGGAGAATATTGGATTTTTAAACGGGTCCTCCCGTTCGAACTGTGATTCCGACCGAGCTAATCCAATAAGCTTAAACGGATTTCGAAGTTGCATCGTGAATATACTACAAAATACTGTATCTCTTTTCATCGAACAAATGTCTGTTCAGTGTCAAAGAACTAGCGCTGAGAAGAATATTAAAAAGTAACCACTAGTGTACAGGATAGATTTGTTCGTTAAAACATCGACAAGGGAAAGAGAGAGAGAGAGAAAGAGAGAGACCTTCATATTGTAACTTAAAACTTCACTAACGAATCAACCTGGTGCCGAAATTCACTATGTAATTCTATTTTATATATGCATATCGTTGGTAATGTTTATTATCGTGGATCGTCTGCTTTGTTGCGTTCGTAATTCGAGTCGTTCAATCGTTCTCTGGTTTTGATCGCTTATTCGTTATTTCGTTATTTCGATGTATCGTCAGAGAGGTTACTGAAGTGAAAATTACTGTGAAAATACGTGTTACTTACCGTGGTTTAGGTAAATGGTACAGTTTGAAGAGAAAGATAGCAGAGATCGAAGCACAACAATGATTGACAGCCGAAAGTACAACGTCAGTCTGCCTAACGAATCTAAGTCCTCGAAGCGCTCTGGTGAACGAATCGTGTACTTCTTATTAAAAGATAATGAAGGCATGGCGGTACATGCATGCTAAATAAAAATTTCCTCATGATCTTAGAGATTCAACATAGTATTCGACAAATTTATGACTGATCCTCCTCGGTTGCTGCGGCTTCAGCGTTTCTATGTGGTTAGCTGATATCTTTATTTGTTCATTTGCTATCGTACCTATTGTTATCGTACGAGAAATGATCAAACAACCGATAGATTTTCTCGCGAGTGGTTGCACATTATAATCGTGTTGAACGTGAGAATAATGACAATATTGTGTATGGAAAAATTGCTCAAATGACCATGACAATAGATGATGTAATATCGTGTAGGATTGTGTTGTTATTGACAGTATGCGAGAGTAGTGATTAAAATAAGTTGCTATTTTGCTATCAAGTTAATAGGAAAAACAAAATGTTTGTCTAAAAATATATAATAATTCTAACTATAAGATTAATGGTTTATTTGAAAGAGAAGAAACGAAGAAGTAGCTTTAAAATGATCGAAGATATGAAAAATTTCATACGATAAAATTCAATAGTTCTTGTGATAACTGTATTAAAATGATGTTAAAGTAAGCTCTATTGTTTTAATTAAAACTACATACACAGTCGCATCGGAAAATAAGTTAACGATCTTACATTTAAACTTTTTATATTTTTTATATTTTTTAATATGTTCTGAGCTTTTATAGAAATTAAAATATTTGTAAAAATATATTATATAATACATATAGTTTATTATTATTATAATATACATAATTCATTTTATAAATTTACAGTTGATTTCCAATATTATAAATATTGTAAATGAAATTGTAATTTTAATTTCTCAGTGCTCTTCGTTTGATTCCGTTTGATTACATTAGATTACGTTTGATTACGTGATTAGTGATTACGTGACTTGTTTAAACTCGGTACATCCGACAAGACAATGTTCAAGTTCCTATAATTGTTCTACATCCGGCTGGTCAGTAAAGATCTGTTCCCTTAAACAGGAGACCATTATTTCAATAATTTCTGCAAAATCTATAAATCTCAGATCCATAAATCTGGCACAATACAACTACCACGTGCTCGCGTCGGTGAGATTGCAATTCGTCTTAATCATTGACGACACTTATAATCGCATCGTAAATAAACAGCATTTGTACTCATTTTGTTCTTTGTCGAAGTACGAACCTAGCACAGTGATGGCTGAGTACGAGACCAACGTAAAGTTTTCTCATATTTGGTACCTCGATTTAGCTGACGAAAACCTGTTAAGATTCAATCCTTTCGATTTAATAATCAGTACAAATCACTATAGGTCTTTAATGTTGGACAACCTGCGCGAAGGAGCAGCAAACAAACCTATCTATCGATCAAGAAATAATGTTAAGGATCGTCTTCGGCCCTGTTGTATCTCAACCCATCTATACTTTCTCTGTCACACCAAGCCATCTATATCTGACACCACGATTAGGTTTGAGATTTTCGATTCCCAAGTGTATTATTAAAGGCATATGCTTGAAATTTTCGGCTCTTGAGTACATTTTTAAGCTTTACGTTTGAGATCTTCGTCTCCCAAGTATATTTACAAGAATCACCATCCAAGACATGATCATTCAAAATGTACTTGGTACTGAAAATGCCAAACGTGACCCTTCGAAATGCACTTGAGTATCGAATATCCAGGTTGTGACAATTTAAAATGCACTTTGGTCTCGATATCTTAAACATGACCCTTGAATTTGCCCTTTGAGATCCGAAAATCCCTGTTGCGACCCCTCGACCAGCTTCGCGGATAGTCCACGGGCGACGCCACTTTACAGATCACAAAAACGTCCTAAAACCTTGACGACCGCGGAAGCAATCGTATTTCGCTATCGAAAATCCTAGACCCGACCCTTCTGATCGCCGATTAGGTGTCAAAAAAATTCAAACGTAAACCTTCAGAGCGCACTTCAGATTCGGAAATCCCAGATTCGGTACTCCTCCGAAATGCGTTTGGAAGGTGGACTTGGGAAGCATAACTCTTGAAAACACATGTAGAGGTTGAGAATCCCAAGCGTAAACCGAAAAACGAAAGTGGAATGCGAAAAGAAGAGGAATATTACAAAATGTGTAAAATCGTTTAAAGATGAAACAAAAATTTTGGAAAGCTTTCCGTGTACACATGTGTTGAATATAGAAGTATGATGTAACATGTGTCAGTTACACGCCTGCGCTTTCGCAAGTAAGCTACACGGGCGATACTGCCTTCTAACGTCTCACCCCGTAATTCCGCGAGTGGTGGTACGCATCGTTTACGAGCGTAGCGATGAAGGTAGTGGTGACGTTGGTTCTATCGCTAATCATTCCTCGCGGGCCATATACGTGTTTTTTCGGTCAGTTGGTCAATCTTCGAAACGCAGGTGCGTTCGTATTTCTGTCACACGTAAACCATTTCTTCTCCCTCGATTTATTTCTTTTTTCATTTTCCAGTGACGTTGAATCTTTGCCATCCATATACGTGCGATTTACTATGCTTGTGAAACAGAATGCCAAAGAACAAAACAAACGATTTTCCGAATTACGAAAATTCCAGCTACTGTCGATGCGAAATTATCATCGAAATCAAGTTCCAGTGTAGTGACTCGAATAACATTTCGTTTTGATATGCAAAAACCAACAGTATGTCCATCGAGAAAGAAAGAACAAGGAAATTCTTTGAAAGCGCGCATGGCATGAAACTGAGTGCAGGATTTTATGTTTTGTTACTTGGGCTTGTAACAACAGTTACTTTTTGCACGGCGAAACAAATAGGTGAGTGTATGCTGCGATAAATTCTGCGGGGGAAATACCACTTGAAAGTAATTGAAAGTGTGGAAATCACTTCGCGCATTATCTGCCTTTGACGAAATGTAAATAGATGAACTTGTCGGCAAGATAGAATCACATATTAACGTTATCTTTACGTCGCAAAACTGTCAAAAATCTGTAAAACCGTAGTGCATTGTCGGTAAGATGGATGTTTTCAAATACGAGTAGATCCCATGTGTGATGGTGGAATAATAATTTCATTGTAATGACCACGAAGACTGTTCGAAAAGACAAATTAACGTGACGTAGATCCGACGAAAAATGTTATTCAACCGAATGCTTTTCTACAAACGAAATTGTCGGATCGATAAAGTTGTCTGGGTACTTTCGAAAGCGGTTACCTCTATTATTGAACGTCCAGTGAAACCACGCTGAGCATGCGTCATACAGCAAATACTACTCGTAAATACACACGATGCCCCGATGAACACGTGCTTCGTGTTTCTGATCGATAAAAATTGTTTCAAAAATCTGTTTTATCGGCTTCTTACAAATAGCAGGCAATATGCTATCACAAAAGAAAAAACCTAACCTTAAGATATCAGTAATTAAGAATGTATTATTTTCATGATTATTGTCATCTCCTATTGTTAGTCATTTTAATCCATATTTTTTGTTACATTGTTAACTATAATCCCTTTGCAGATTCCGACGGATTTCATAGAGGTTGTAAACTTGAAGGATTACATCCATTTTTAATCGTGACCTACAAGAATATTACAATATCTGTAAGTTGTTGCCTGTGTCATTAGCCTTTTGAATGTGTTTCTGATTCGTTACGAGAATAGAGGGGAGTAACATCGATATATTTCCTTCGACAATTATAGTATTTTATTCTTTACTTTGTTTAGCTTGATCTGATTAGTTATAACTCGCGTTCTTCCCGAGAATAATGAAAATAAATGGTGAAACTGTAAAAAAGCTATATCCTCTCCGATTTTAATGATTTTTGGATATGTTGTAGAAATTAACATTCTGAAAAACTTTTTCCTGTACATGCAGCTGTCGATCGATCATAGTTTCCAAGGTATTCGCAAGAAACCATCGATACCATTACAGTGAATTCTGTCCATAACTGTGCGTGCGTAAGGACATACACGTTTAAAGCCCTGTGCACAATTGTATATGCTAGACTGTAAGAAATATTTGTTATAAGGTAATTAAAAATGAATATCATTAACATATTGGAATTTATATTTGGTATTTCGGTTTGTGTCAATCTGACAACGCTTATGTAAAATAATAACAAATTAATTATAAAAATAATAGGAGAACTAGTAGCCAGCTGCCTCACTAGATGATATTCATTTTTCATTCAAATATAATAGACGCTTTTACAGTCTCGCATATTCAATTGTTCACGGGCCTTACCACAAGCTCGTCTCACCCTCGTTTGTATATATAAACAGAAGATAATTTTTTGCAAACATCTCGGGGATCATGGCCGTCAGCTTATTTAACGATAGATGCATGTACAGGAAATTGGTGTTCAAAATGTTTAACTTTACAACATATTAAAAAATTATCGAAATCAGGGAGGACATAACTTTTCTACAGTTTCATCAAATAAGTTGTTAGAATAAACACGCTCATGTGCACTGTTGTCACTAGGTAGACAAGATCACTGTACCACACGGGGAACGGGTAACGGTAAGATGCAGAGAACTTGGCAAATACAAGCTCGTCGGTGATCCTCTGTTGCATTGTCGTAATGCAAGTTGGAGCGGGAAACTACCCTCTTGTACTCCAACGACAGCGATTTCAAATTATACCGGTTAGTAAATGAATATTTCTCTTATTTCTAATTTTTTGTAATCCCTTTTACCTGTATAATTCGTTACTTATTCGTAATTTCTTACAAAAATTACAAGATAAGGTAATTGATCGCAGAAACGCAATAGAAACTATTGGTTAAAATATATCGACTCGTATACGTAGGTGTGACAATCATTGGAAATATCTACGTCTGGTATGTACTATTCTATGTATCTTAATTCGACGTTGCACAGCGACGATCGTACAGGACCGATCAGCACGACACCAAACTAACATAGCATGTTTTATGGCAGCGTCCAAAGTGACAACACGTGCGATGCGACAATGTCGTATTCGTCACTCCAGTTGATTGAAATTTAATCCTTCTTCGCATGGTCCGCCAACGAGGTCTAAACTACATACCTTACCAGTAGAAATCATACTTTATTGATTTTTGAAGTACAAAAAGAGCCTAGTACAAAGTAGCTAGAAAAGCTATTTGCAAAAATATATCCTTACTTTACAATGAAGCGTTTTTGTACCTACTTTGCTGTGGCTCTGTTGTGCGATCCTCTCAAGTGGCGTATGAATTTTCCCTCTGCTACGTTGGCTTTCCCTTCATTGCACTATCCTACGACCGACTGATTATCTTCTTCAAGCTCCACCACTGTCCTATCCGTTTCTATTTCGTTATGCAATTAACATACATATTTATGAACACTATCGTATTGTCGCACTTGTGGCTATGGGACGTCCAATTAGGACACAGCCTTATAAAGTTGAAAATCCTAGCTATTCGGAATTCTCTTGCCATTTTGGCAATTTCCTTACCGAAACGAAATCCTGTTCCATTTAATATTTCTCCTCTCGTTGATTGTTCGAGGAGAAACAGAGGATGTACCGCCAACGATCGTGTTTGGATTACCGGCCGGTTCAGCAGCAGTCGAGCCATCTGGTGCTCTCGCCGTTTATCCTGGAAGCATTCTTCACCTGGAATGCCTATTCGCTAGAAAACTTGGTAATCCAGAATGGACTTGGACCTCGACATTTCGTCAATACTTGACCGGTAAGCCTTCTGACGATCGTCGACGTTTTATTGCGAATTGCGCATTGCGATACAGAGCGTACGAATTGTCGTATACGTATGTATAAATAAATTGTCTCCTACAATTGTAAGATAATTTTCTTCAGTTGTATGTCGAGACGCTTTTAATTAAGAGATGCTTACAGCTAGATTAATTATATATACATATATGCAATGCATAACGAAGTCAACCATTGTTTGCCAAATTTAATTCAGAAAAATTAACATAATATTAAGCTTATCGGTCTATGTATGGGTTCCCAATCGATTCTTGTAATAGTTTATACGATTACATCGGTCATATTTATACGATGGTATATCGACGCTTGTCGCATACGTGTAGCAAAAAGCTAGATAAAAGTTTCGTTTTATGTTGAAATGTTTGGCTTTGCCGATCGAAAAAGAAGGCAAGATTCATAAGGGAAACGATATCGTGATTAACGTTTTAGTTCTTCCTTCGAGTACGAGGGATTGGACGAGCACGTTAAGGATCATTAGGATCGACAACTAACAATCGCATAGTACAGTTCTAGTCATTGTAACAATCTTTTCGACAATTCAGGATGGGCGATCGCTGCTCGTGAAAGAGACTGGAAGTATCGATTATCGATATATTATGCGAAAACGCAAGATTCAGGAGTTTACACGTGCTCTACACCTCGTGGATTATCCAACTCCATACGTGTCCACGTTGTCGGTAAGTTCAATTACCCTCTTCTTTGTTTTCCCTTCCCCTTTTGCAAATTTCTATTTTCCAGTACGAGCAAATGTTTGGACGCATACGAAATAAATGCATTGTCATATTTGCAGATGTTCAGTGTCCCGTTTTGAACCTACCCAAACCACCGTTAATCGGTAAGATCGAAGGTGCGCGTATGGGTCACGGAGCAACGTTCGAATGTCCAATTGGATTTAAACTAGAAGGCGCAGCTGGTATAACGTGTCAATACAACGGTAAGGGATTATATATGTGTACGTAATATTGTGGACGGAATTAAAGATGAAAGGAAGAGTTGAGGTGAGATCGTGGCGACAGCGATAGTATTTATCACTAATAAATACTTTCCCAGGTAAATGGTCAGCCGAAATTCCGCGATGCGAAACAATCGTATGTCCACCTATAGATAAATTCGATGATACAAGGTTGCAACTTCTCGAATACAACAATACGTTTGGTCGTAGAGCGGTATTTGCCTGCATGTGGGGTCATAGATTATTAGGATCGCAGAGCATAGAGTGCCAAGATGACGGTTCGTGGAGCGGAAGTACGCCTAGTTGTGAGGGTAGGCTTCGTAAATTCTTTTTCTATTATTTACTCGCGTAAAAAAGTGCAGTATATATATACTGTATATATATCGTACATCGATAACGCAGGAAACGCGTAACGTGATCAATTTTGCAGAAATCATCTGCCCGACTCCGTCGATACCAAAGAGTGGCCGTATTATCGAACAAACGAATCGCCATAATTCAGGAAGAAAACACCAAACGCGTATGTACAAAGTTGGTGCACTTGTCAGGTTTGCTTGCGTGCCTGGTCATCAATTGTTAGGCGAGGCTTCTGTAATATGTACAGAGAACGGAACATGGTCTCATCCGCCACCAGTTTGTAAGTTTTCATACATGGACATAGTATTTAATCGGACGGATTTCGTTCTGTTACTAATAACACTTCCATATCATTAGGTAAAGTGAGATGTCCTTACCCAGGCGATCCGCCCCACGGACGAATCGCACCTCTTAAATTTTGGTACAAACCAGGTGATAATATACAGGTAACAGGTTAATCTATCGTTTTTTAATTTCGTTTTCTAATTTTCTCCTACTTATCTATAGATCTATCTGTATACACATATGTATATAAATTAAATCGAATTTTTCATCTTTCTTTTTTTATTCATCACGTTGATCGCTTAACAGGTAACTTGTTCACCGGGATACGTTACACCATTGGAACCCGTAAGGAAGCCAACTTGTCGAGAAAATGGAATATGGAGTGCTCCCCCACCACCTTGTAGGTCATATAAAGATGTTTAAAGAGAAAATGAATTCTTTAAAAATCTCATCAATGATAACCAGTGTCGTACCAATGTGTTGTAAGGCGCGAACAATGTCACCATATCGCCCAATTGCCAATCGCGTACCGCTCGATTAATAAATTATGCGGCAATCTAAACGATTCCATTGAAAGCATATACGATCTAGAGCACAAAATAGACCGTGTTTGATCGTAGAATAAATGATACATATCAACGAAGCTACACGATCGAATTTGTATGCATTCAAAACGATTAATTGCCTAACCAGTCGTTTTCTTGCAATCTCATATCGTGAGCGTTGACATTATATCGCTGTTCGAGATATGTATGTATAATACTTCGTGCATAACAATTTCGACAACGATACATAAACTTACCGTTAGACTCCAGCTCAACGTGGTTAGCTACGTTGTACGTGAATGCTTAAATGCAGATCCGTAATAATATCAGACATTTTTTTACTAACAAAATATTATTATAATATATTCCGGGAAACTAAGGAAACAAGAGGAACAACGATATTTAAAAACAAGAATGACAAAGAAAGAATTTAGAATAGGAAATAGAATGAGACGACAAAGATGATAAAGAAGGAAAAGAGAGAAGAGTAGAAGAATGGAGGGAAAAGAAGAGAGAGAGAGAGAAAGAGAGAGAATGTATGTGATAATACGTGTGCAATAAATGAATGCGATATAGATTACACGATGCCTAATTCTAACCCTTAGAAGATTATAGAATCTCACATTTTCCCCTTGTATGTGATACGTCTTTGTATGTAAAATAAAATTACGTTATTCTCTAAGATTTCGGGCTCTTGTTTTTCATCTTTTGCAGTTACTCTAACTATTAAACTTTTGTCAGCCATTCCTTGGTTTTTGAACACAACCATTAAACTGTCGCGAATCGTAGCGAACCGCAACGATAATGTTTGTGATACCAACGAATCAATGGCGATCATTCTACCAACGGTCTACTGACTGAAATGTTATTTCAGAAACGAATTCCACTGACATTCCGTAAAATCAAAGATGTAAGATGGTCGACTAAAGATAAATTAGAACAATATCGCGGGATCCTTAAATTACATGGTAAGGGAATCTCGTGGTAGTCACTTGCGTCATAGTTGATTTTACAACGAAATAAAAATTTCTTATAAGAAGGTATACTACACGAGATGAGCGCGGATATCTTCGGCTGAACGTCAAATCAAATTTAATATTTTCCAATTCCATCATCGATGTTTTGCTTTTCTCTTTCCACCTTCTTCGGCGCAACATATATGCAACTCACCCACTTTTCACAATTAACCGTTTATGTTTTTACGTTATAAGACTGTTGACCGTTAATTAAAACTCTCGTTAATTAAAAATCTAGCACGCGAAAAGAAGATAAGACTGCAAGATGCTACAAAATTAAAGAAAAAGATATCATGGCAATTAAGTACGTACAAACGAGATGTAAACAATTATCGTCAAATTGTTAACGAGATAACGAAAGGAATTCCAAAAGGTCATGTACGTGGTTTATTACGAAGTCGTAAAAATTTACGATTAAAATGCCAAGGCCGAGAAATAGAAGTAAATCCTTTTTCCTCTTATATTATTATTCGATTATTATTATTTATACGGTCCAAACGGCTCAAACATTTCACGATAGGCTTTTTCGTTGCTCCCGCATAGCACATTTGTGAATCTATTTGCGAGGAAAACCATAGGAAACGCTGTCAATTAGATAAGCTTCGTTACGAGAAGAAACAAAAGATGAAACGATGTTTCGAACTACAAGTATGTTTCGTCCAACGACCTAAATACATATTGTATGTACCTAAGAAAGAATAAACTATACTATAGTCATGGAAATATGTATATAACACGACATACATATATACGTACATGATATAGGTAGAACACGCAGAGCTGTGCAATATTTACAAGGAAGAGAAAGACGTGCCATGGACTCGAGCGCAACAAAGATTGGTGTCGCGATATCAAAAATCTGTTGCGAGACAAAATGCAGCAAAGGCGATAAATTTAACGTATGCTTACATACTTGAAATCTTAAAAAAGGTACTTACTTAGTTAACACCATGCGATTATCCTTCCATTAACTAATTGAAAATTCGTATTTGTAGGATGCGGTATATCACGAAATTTTATTGGATAGCTTGAAACAAGATCGTATAAGTCAATGTAAAGTGATACTTCGAACAACGATAATGGGTCAACTTGCAACCGAAGAAACGAATGACATCGAATCAAAGTACAAACGTGTAGCACGAAACGTTTGGAATAACATGAAGGAAAAAGAACGTATGCTGGAGATCGTACGTGAACAAGTAGAGGACTTGTGGTCGTACGCGCAATCCCTCATACGAACCGAAGTAAGTGTTATAAAGTAAATAAGTTGCGATAAGAGTAATTTGGTAAAGAGTAAAGTCGTGTTGCTGCTGTTGATAAAAGTAAACAAAACGAAATAAAAGAAAGTTATTTCAACTAATGTAATACGAGTAAGTACGTGGCTACGTATGAACTACTTTGAAGTTTAAACTTTAAACGTCGTTGCGTGTGTAACAGAGCGAGGGGATATTAACTACAGAAATTATACGCTCTGGAACCACATCGAATAATGCGTTAGAAAAGCAAATAAGCTATTTGGAAGGAATATTCGATAAAATCAAGGATTCATTGTTGGTCCATTCTTATCGAGAATTGCTTTCAAGGTAGGTACATGGTTAACAAAAGTTAACAAAGTTTAATGAGAAATTGAAAAAATGTTAGCGCGATACTAACGTAGTTTCTCATTATAAACTGTACTTTTCTTTCGAAACGTTTATTTCGCAAACCATCATCAGGTTGGAAGAACAAATGAAACAACGAACACGACTGTTGGAACAATTTGATCGGAACGTGAAGGAGCGTGATTCGTTGTTAAGTAAGAAAAATGAGGCATTGTCCACTCTGTCTAATTTCGAACACGCCCTTGTAGCCACTATTGAGGAGTAGGTGATGTTTTGTCATGCGAGAGTTTTCTTAGTATGCGCACTGCTACTGGTGTATGCAGATGAATTTTCTTGTAGGTATAACGCGGACAAAAATATCTTGCTGGAACAGATCGCGATGCAAAAGAAGCGTGAACTTGAACGAAAAAATTCAAAAAAGGAACGCGGTGAATTACTGATGGACATAAGAGCGGCTTTGCAGAATATGGTAGCGATGTTGATTTGTGTTAAAAGAGGTAATAAAATAGTAGCGAGAAAGCCAACGGAAGAATTTGATAAACGATTCGACATACCAATGATGGAAAAAATGGAGACAGAAGGTGATGAAAAAAAGACCGATAAAAGTTGCGAGTAAATTTTTCTGGACGCCTACATATTCTTCTTATCGTCCCGTATCTTTTTCTAGGTTTAGCATTATTGTCCACTGTTAGTAGAAAAGTAGGGGCACTATTCGGAATGAGCAATTTCGAACTGGACAAAGACAGAGAAGAGAGAGCGAAAGACTTGTATCAAACTTACGTCTCAAATTATCGTTCAAAGATCAAGTTCAAAGATGCGGAAGTGGAACCAACGGGTGATAATAATAGCAATCTACAGGATACAATAAATACTTGAACTATCCCATTCGATTCCATAATATAATATGTTCATAATGTTTCTTAGGTCTCATCGTCGAGCATCAAGCAATTGATTCATCGGTGCCAACGCGGGCAGAGATTAAATTAAGGAGTAAACAAGCTGTGGAAGCTTATTTAAGACTGGAGTGATGCCATTCTTCTCATTCCATTTCGAGATAAAAGTTACAACATCTGTCTATGTGTATGTTCGAATAGAACGCATGGAGTTTCGATGTTCTCTTTACATTTATTTACATTTCTTTTGTATATGATATTCTTCCTTTATTTATTTATACACAAATTCTTTATCTTACAACTGATTTTAGCTATCAAATCTCTTCTTTATAAAATATTTTATTTCAGATGATTAACTCGGTCCCATCCCAAGCGTTCCTTTTTTATTTGTACTCTCAACCAAGAGGGTATTCTTTTATCAATATAGCACGCGTTTGGATACTTGTGAGGTGCCTTTGGTTCTTTCAAAGGATCAACGGTTTTTAGTTTTCTTAACAAAAATTCTTTCATTATTTCTTTGGGATCCCTGTACCTGTCTAAATAAAGATTAAATGGTTGTCTCAATGGAAACCACGTTTGCGGTTTAATGTATGGTTTTGGAAAGTCATACTGAAATATCGGCTCTTTTGCATCTATAAGTAAAAATTTGTAAGTACGTATATATAGACATATAATACATTAGTGCGTTAGAAATACTGAATCCAATTACACGCACCTAGTACAGAATGATAAAACTCTCTCACTGTGGGATCCCAATCACTTTGAAAAAATGCTAGACCAGCTGGAGTAAGATATTCTTGATATTTTCGATAAAACTCCAATGTATTCCAATTACGTTCTTTTAACTGTAAGCTTAAACGTAAATACGCAATCTAAATGAAACGTAACGATATGATATTATCGCACACTATACGATCTACTTTTAACACTTTCTTACTTACCAAGGTTGAAGTCTGTTGTATTCTGCATAATCTAGGCGTTGACTTTGTTTGTACAGGATAAATATGTAACGATAATATCCTACTCCCCTAACTGGGATTGGTCTCAAATAATCCATTATTTGCTCACCCTCTTCTACTCTGTTTCCTGGAATATTTCCTCTAAATAGGAAGAAGAATGAGTGTAAGTTAATTCTATGTACCGAACTGCTTAGGTAACAAACACCTTGTCAACTTACAAAAACCAATGACAATATTCGTTGTTTGAGTTCTCCAAATTACCATCTGGTGTACACATCACCAATGTCCATAAAGTATCCTTTTGGGCTTTGTATTCAACATTTGGTAACGTATGTGCCTCTGCAGGTTTTATTACATTTCCTGTATAAACTTTGACTAGAGTATCATTATCGTCTATGTTGTAATTGATGTCAAGCTGTACAACAGGAAAGAAAAAAGCATTTCCAAATAAATCTTGGAAAATGTTATAATGATCTGCGATTTTTTGAATATCATATGGACTAGTTGTTTCTAACCAAGTTTTTCTTGCTTCTTCTAAATTTAATGGCACTGTAAAACACATATAGGATACCATGGTATAATGAATACCACATGTACACATGTGACTGTCTCAATCAGAAATTTAGCACTTACACTGTCCACTCCTTATTTCTTTCTCAAAGTCCATGTTAGCTCGTTTGATTTTTCGTTCAGCCATCCAAGCCTGTTTTTTTTGCAATGAGGGTTTTGAAGCAAGAAAACCTATGTTTATTTTAGTTGGACTTGGTCCTTTCAGCACTATAAAAAAGAAAGAAGGTATCAAAGGTAATTATATCAAAAGAGGTTCACCTCACTGGCTTGAATGTTTTCCAAATATGTTGTCATGTGGCG
The DNA here is from genome assembly GCF_051014615.1 of Bombus vancouverensis nearcticus. Classification (NCBI taxonomy): domain Eukaryota; kingdom Metazoa; phylum Arthropoda; class Insecta; order Hymenoptera; family Apidae; genus Bombus; species Bombus vancouverensis. The sequence continues at coordinate 10,484,534 of NC_134911.1, forward strand.
CATAATTCTGAGCAAATTCACTTATACATATAACCACTGTGATGCTCAGTTTTAGTTTCCTAGATATCCATAAAAATGTTCCACTTACATTGGAGCCGTTGCTGCAAAGTGAGAGCGATAGTTGGTGGTTTTCCTCGAAGATGATGTCCATGTCGAACTTGTTCGACACGAATTTTTAAGCGTGAAGGTATATCTTTGATAAAACTTCGTAAAACAGGATTCGCCATAACTTGTAGGATTTTAAATGCACAATATACACATCGATTATTTTCCTATAACGAAACAAGATTGAACAAATTTCAAATCATTGGAAATAAATTGTTTCGATAAGGTTAAAATTTGAAAACGTTTGTTAGAAATGTCATTAAAATAGAACATGATTTTCTGACTGATTTATTAATATGCCGCGTTTTTATACTCGTATAAATTTGAAAAATGTCAAGTATTTGAGATAAAATGACGAAAAACTGACAATAAGTAGAATAATTTCAAATGTTAATACGAACAGTTCATCGGAGTTTCACTGGTTATTCGAGAATGTAAAAATTAAATGGATTGAAACGTTACGTACGATATATGTGTAAGATACTTATTCATATAAATAAATAAATTTGGTTTTACCGATTGATCGCAACAAATGAGCCAACAATACCATCGGGAGGTTAAGATCGGAACTCGTGCGTATTGTGTATGTATTATTTATACTTGTATAAGTGATATCAGATGATATCTATGATTTTAACGGGAACTTACAATGCGGAAAATCCAAAGGGTATGTGCTGCCCTCGTACGGCACTAACAAGCATTAATGTACCCATGACCGTGCGTCGACGTTCGAACGAGAAGATCATTGAAAATTTCTCGTTCGTACCAGTTCGAATATGGCAGACTGGCATTGGCAGGTAGCGGTTTCGGAGCTTAGGATTTATCGTGAATGTACAAATTTTAATGCCGGCGAACGAACAATATGAATCGCAACGCCTTTTATTCAACGTATATGTGCATGGTAGAAATAAGAAAGTCGAAACGAGCGAAATTTCATCGAATTGATCTTTCACACGGGTAAGCGAAACAATGTTCATTCTGATTCGGCCGTGGTTTCTGATTCGTGATCCGCCTGAAGGTATGAACTTACGGAAACGGATCAAACCAAAAGAGACATTTCGATCCGAACACAAATACATTCGAACCAAGCACGAAAGTACGGAAATATTTACTGAATGCACTTTTCTTCCTATGAGTACATTATTAGATGAATGTAGTGACGGTTGAACATAATTTTTTACGTCAATGACGTGACAGTGATGGTAGCAACGGCTCAGGTCGTAATGACGGTTCTAACAGTTCTTAACAATGGGATTATCGAAACCGAATGCATTTTTGTCATCTTTCTCCGAATATAAATAGACGAAGATGACGATGACGCGATGTTGATTTTATGTGCGTATTATTTCGAAAATTTATCGTGCATCATATACACATCTCCTAAATATTTCTTACAATTCGGATGTAATGTAATAAAGATGGTTTCGTTAATATGTATATATCTGATCTTCCTATTTCTTTTTGGTATGACATCACGATATAGTGGAATCCAATATTGTGGATACATCTTGACAAGAATATTCGATGATATAATTGTGCAATTAATTTCCTTTTCTTTTTTATTGAGGGAAAAGAAATATTTGTATAAAAATTGTTTTGGTAGGTACGACTTGACCAAATAAAAGTGGTTGAAATGGATGGAACAAGAGCTACTGAGGTTTTACCTTTGCTCCAAGAACGTCTGGCTATTCTGCCAGGTGGTCGGGATCGCAGGGGTGGACCAGTACTTGTGTTTCCTACTACAGCAAGACGCGAAAGAGCCAAACCTGAAGATTACCGACGTCTTTTGCAATACTTATTGACCATACCCAACGACGAAGCCAGAGGTTTACGCTTCACTGTCATTGTGGATATGCGTGGTGCTACTTGGGATTCTGTCAAACCCATCCTAAAGGTCACATTCTAATCATTATCTCAACTCCTTGCTCCACTATATTTTTTCTTACATTCAATAATAACTACTTTGATGAAAAGCTTGAATAGATTTTTGATTATAAAATACTGACATTTTCAAATTTTAGGTGTTACATGAACACTTTCATCGATCAATTCATGTTGCTTTCATCATCAAACCTGAAAATTTCTGGCAAAAGCAAAGAACGTCATTGGCTAAACAAAAGAAATATAATTTCGAAGTAAGCAAAGATAAAACTATAAAAGAAATATGTGTTTGAACAGCAAAATGGTTGAAAACGCTTTCCCTGTTTTAGATAAATACAATAAGTTTAGAAGCTTTGACGAAGGTGATCGATCCATCGCAATTGACCGCGGATTTAGATGGATCGCTACAGTATGATCATGCACAATGGATTGACACGAGACTAGCCGTAGAAGATTTTACGTGGCAGGCGGCTGATCTTCTTGATAGATTGGACGACTTACAGGAAGATCTGAGTCGAAATGATTTTGCGGACGATGTGGCTGGAGCGAAACACGGGATTGATTTGCACAATGAAATGAAGAAAAAGATTATGAAAGTTCCAGTGGAAGAAATTGAAGTTGTCGGTCAGCGATTACTACAACGTTTTGATAATAGTAAGAAACAATTTGTATTGTTCATCACCATTTCTTTTAATTTTAATCCTGATCTTTTCTCATCTATGCATAATAACGGGTAATTCAAATTAATCGTTAAGCATGAAACAAACATTTACTGGTACATTTTTGTGATAGGTATAGCGGCTAGTAGTGGCGAAGGCGGTAGTATAGAAAGCGGGGCAACTGGTGGCACCGACCCCGATGGACGAGCTCTAGCAGCATTAGTGATTCAACACTTAGAATCTGTGCACGCCGCGCAACAGCATCTTTTACAGTTGTGGCACATTAAAAAGATGAAATTGGATCAGTGCTTTCAACTAAGGCTTTTCGAACAGGATTGTGCAAAAATGTTTGATTGGATTTGTCACAACAGAGAAGGATTTTTGGCGAATTATGTCGAAATTGGACGTTCTTATCAACTGGCTAAAAATTTGCAGGAGGAGCATAAACATTTCACTATGAGTTCCATGAATGTCTACGTGAATATAAATAAGATTTTAACCATGGCCAGCCGTTTGCTCGAAACTCAACATTATGCTGCCGGACACGTTAGGGCAGTAGCCGGTCGACTAGATCGAGCTTGGAAAGAATTCGCAGCAGGACTTGATGAACGTACCGCGGTCCTCAGTTTGAGCGTCGTATTTCATCATAAGGCAGAGCAATACGTCGATAGCGTTGCAGGATGGAGTCAAGCTTGCGATGCTGGAAACTTACCTAATGAAATACCAATCTTGGAATCTCATATACGGCAACACCAAACTCTTTACGAAGCGATGTGTCAAGCTTACACAGAGGTAATCTTTCTTCGTACGCTATATGATACGACATCGTTGTCGTCGTTGTCGTCGTCGTCGTCGTCGCCGCCGTCGTCGTTTCATGTAAATCTGCAATGTTCACTTCACATTTCTATATCGTGAGACACAAACGTGTACATAATATTGATTCTCGTCGGTTCGCGATAAAGGAATTCAATCTCGAAGAAACAAACAATAAACATGGATTTTTTTCATTTAATTAATCGTAGTTTGGCCTCGCAACTCGTGACTTTGTCTATAACGTGATGTTTAGTAAAAGGCGATCATGTTTGGCAGGTATATGACGCGTATCAGGCACTTTTGAGTGGACTAGGCTCGATGCTGCAAGTTTGTCACGGCTTCAGTTCGACGCACGGTTCGAGCTCGGATACGAGTTTTTGCATCGATTATGTATGAAACGATTAGACATTTTTTTTTTAATAGCTTCTAACCGGTGGTCGTTTGCTTGGTATGCGGGTCTTACAGAAAAGAAAGATAAAATAAATATTCAAAGAAATAAGGGATTAGATGGTAAGAGAGAGAGAGAGAGTTAACCCTGCGAATAAAGGGAACGGTTGCATCATGCGATAATTCCGAACACAAATAAAACTTGTCCTTTCTCGTTGCGTGTATTCGTAAACTTTTTTTTTCATGAATTGTCCAACTAAAATATGGTTTCAATATTTAACGGAATTCAGTTACGGAACTTAAATTATGGTTTTGGGTAATCCTACTGTTGTTTAGGTGCATAGTACCAGTAAGAAGCTTCTTTATCAACTGGATCATCTCGTGCAAGTCTGTAATCAGCCGCAAGGGATAGACCATACGGCCAGAAAACATGTACGTTTATTGGTGTGCACGAATGTATGCGTACATGCCTGCAAACTAATCTTATTTATTTTGCTTTATGTATTATTCTAGTTCACTTCTCGGTAAATCGTATCAATTATTTATAGATCATTTTGATCGAGAAAATGTATGGTACATGCATGGGTCATGTCTTTATCGATAACGCTACGCTATAGCCGTGTGTGAGTGCGTACTCATTTAATCTGTGGGTATTTCTCCCCTCCTTCTCCTCTTTCTTTCATTAAGAAAAGGAAAGTTACATGTAATCATTGTCGTACTAACCGATGTGAAATGTTTCCATAAATCATGTTTAAGCGACGAGTACGCATTGACTAATATAATCGCTATCATAGTGCATGGCAAGTAATGTTTAGACCGCTTTGACATGAAAAATTTCAATGATCGAATGGATAAAATGATTACTTTGCTTAGAGTCAAGATGGACACGGCATCGATGGACATTCCGGTATGAGCGGAAATCCAGCAGCGGATTATAGCGAGGGTGCATCCCATGTATTGGCGGTAATCCATCAAATCTTGGGTCATCACAGAGCGTTGGAGGCTCGTTGGCATGCTCGGAAAGTCAAACTGCATCAACGACTTGCGTTAAGGTACTCGCATTCCTCATGCATCACTTCTCTTTCTTGTTCGTCTTTTTCGGGTCACTATATGTTATTTATTAATTCCGCGTTATCAATTGTTGTACTTCATGTTTTCTAGTAGTTTGATTAGTGATTGATCATTCGCAGATTATTTCAAGAAGATGTAAAGCAAGTTCTGGATTGGTTAACTAATCATGGCGAAGTTTTTATTAGAAAGAATACAGGTGTTGGTCGGAATCTTCAAAAAGCGAGAGTGTACCAGAAAAGTCACGAACATTTCGAAAATGTAGCTCAGGTATTAACTTGATGATAATATTGTTCACGAGTAGATGTATCGATACAAATATTAAGTATTAAATAAACGATATTTTCATTTGCTCAGAATACTTATACGAATGCTACTAAACTACTTACTGCTGCTCAAGAATTGGCACACACTGGCGAGTGTGCTGCTGATGAAATATATGCCGTGGCGCAAGAATTAGAAGCTCACGTTAGTAGCTTCGCGGCAAGAGTTGAACAGCGTCGTCGAAGATTAGATTTGGCGGTTGTGTTTTATACGCATGAAAAAGAGGTAAAGTATACATAATACGTGTTATTAGCGCCAAACATATAAAAACGGCCATGTATTTTCAATAGTTAACTGGTTGGGTTGACGAATTGCGACAAGAATTACAACAAGACGAAGTAGCAGAGAATCTGGAAACTGCGGAAAGACTGTTGGAACAATGTGCTCAACACCGAGCCTCCTGCATGGAAGCTTGTGCATCGACTATCGTTCAGGGTGAAGCATTGCTTCGAGAACTTCGAGAATCTACCGATGCTCCTGATACTACGGGCTCTGTGAGTTTTACCTGTGCTCTAGGTCTTTACCTTTCTTCTTTCTCCATTTATTCTTACCATTTACGAATGAATATGAAATGATATAAATGTGAGTGAGATTTGTTAAAAAGGGGGAAGAAAACACTCTGGATGCAACTGTTTTCAGATATCTGCAGTAGAAGCTGCCTTAGACAGGTTAGCGGGTTTAAGGCAGGAATTAGAAGATTTGTGGGCTACAAGAAAATTGAGATTAGAACTATGCCTACGATTGCGCGTGTTCGAAAGAGATGCTTTAGAAGCGAGTGGTCAGTTAGAGATGTGGGCGCAGGAGCTACAAGGTCCACCTCGGGAGGGTTCCCCTGAACAATTGTTGCGTGTGCACAACGATGGTGTTGCTCATATGCAGAATACCGCATTTCAGGTTTTGCAACAAGGTCAAGAACTCGCTCAGGTAAGAAAGAGTTAAGATATACAGATGTATTTCCGATACTGAATTATGATAACAGTGATCTTAAAAATGCGTTATATTGTGTTACGAGCCGCTTCCGTTACCTTGACACTTAGGTATTAGAACAAGCAGGAGTTTGCATAATGGCAGACGGTCAACACAGTGCTGCATCTAGAGTTCAAGTACTTCTCGAATTTTTAAACGAAAGAGAAATGGACGCGGAAGATTTGGCGGAGATGAGAAGAGTTCGTTTAGAACAAGCTTCTCAATTGGTGCAACTACAAACTGATGCTACACATGTAGCCAATTGGATTCGCAATGGAGAAGCTATGTTGTTAGCTTCATTGAGAGTTCCAGAAAATCTGCAGGATGCTGAGCAGCTTCGTTTAGAACACGAACAGTTCCAAGTTGCTATAGAAAAAACGCATACTTCAGCTGTTCAGGTATGTAGTTGTATCTTCTTTATACGTAGCAGCATTGTAATATAAAAATTATCAAATGATAGCGTAACAAAGAGAAATGTGTGTATCGATCATTACAGGTCAAACACAGAGCAGATGCGTTAGTAAGTGCGAATCACTACGATCCGAAGAGTATAAGAGAAGTGGCAGAGGATGTAACTAAGAGATGGCAACAGCTAGTGACATGTGCAGAAGAGAGACACAAGCTAGTAACTGCTAGCATTAATTTTTACAAGACGGCGGAACAAGTTCGCTCTGTATTAGATAGCCTCGAACGCGAATACAAACGAGACGAAGATTGGTGCGCTTCTGGTGAAAAGGCGACACAAGTGCCAACGCTTGTTGGAAAACATCAAGAACAGAAGGAAGCATTCTTAAAAGCATGCACGTTGGTACGGCGGACCGCGGAAACATTTCTCAAATATACAAATCGCAGTCTTCAGTTTTATAGTTATCAAGCGAACAGCGCTGGCTCAGAGAATAAAGTTAAAAGTTAGTTTCATGTTAACGTGTATGACATGTTGCCTCTAATAAGGTTTTACATCTAAACAATCTTTGTCATTTGCACCTTTTAATCTGGAATTTACGACGTTACAGGTATTTTGGAAGAGTTGCTTAGTAAAGAAAATCGTGTGCTGGAATATTGGACGCAGCGTAAGAAACGATTGGATCAGTGTCATCAATATGTCTTATTCGAGCGCAGTGCTAAACAGGCTTTAGAATGGATAAGAGAAACGGGTGAATTGTATTTAGCCACCCATACTAACGTTGGTAAAAATCGTATCGAAAATGAACAATTGTTGCGGGAGCACAACGAATTTAAGGGAGCTGCGAAGGTAGGTTTTGTTCGTTTCTTGCATTCTCTTCTCAGATCGACAAACGAAAGCGCTTGAAGGAACAAGAGTTTGTTCTTTATCCTTTTTCTTCCTTCTGATTTATTTTGTTCGTTCGTTTGCTGCGTGATGTGACAGGAAACAAGAGAAAGGGTGAAACTGTTGATCCAGCTAGCTGATAACTTAGTGGAAAAAGGACACGCTCATGCAGCAGCAATCAAACAATCTGTTGCTGAAGTGGATCAAAGATACAAGGACTTTAGTACACGTATGGACTGCTATAAAAGTCAAATCGAAGAAGATCTTGGAATTCAATCTGACGATGGCCAAAAAGATCTTTCCATCGATCGTAATTCCGATCCTCTACTCGAAGAGAAGATCAAGGGGAAAGATCTGAAAGAATTAAACGAGGAGAAAAGAAGATCTGCACGAAGAAAAGAGTATGCTCCTCTTTAATCGAACGATGACAATTATCATGCGTCTTTGTTTTCATCACCCGCAACGTGTTCACAGATTTATAATGGCTGAATTGCTGCAAACAGAAAGGACCTACGTGAAGGATTTGGAAACTTGTATTCGATGTTTTTTGGAAGAAACGCGATGCGGAAAAGGAAACGTTCCATCTGGATTACAAGGACGAGAATCAATAATTTTCAGCAATATGGAAGAAATTCATCAATTTCATAGTAACATATTTCTTCGTGAGCTAGAAAAGTACGAAACTATGCCAGAAGACGTTGGGCATTGTTTCGTGACATGGGTAAGCTATACCTATGTCTTGTATCGTAACTTGGATGTGTTAGACGATTAATTTGCTTCTTTTTTTATCGATTAGGCACCTAAATTTGATATGTACGTGACATACTGTAAGAATAAACCGGAAAGTAATCAATTGTTAGTTACTCATGGTGGGACATGGTTTGAAGAATTACAAAGAAAACAGCGAGTTGAACATCCGATCGCTGCGTACCTAATTAAACCGGTACAAAGAATAACAAAGTATCAGTTGTTGCTCAAAGATCTTCAGGTAGGATGATCGGGGAAAGGAAAATGTTTGCTCTTTTCCCTTTATAGTCTCGCTATATCAATAGTAATAGGTGTATAGTTTGCTAGATGTAAAAATTCATATTGTGTATACTCTGCGTATACTTATAAGTGATCGAAACAAGTTCTTTTTTCCTCTTTTTCATATCTTTTATTTTTTCTTCTGTCTGTTGATCTTTTCTTACATTGTATCTTTGCGCTTACTTTTTTTTCACGATTCAATTTTTCAAATTATGTAGGCTTGTTGCCAAGAAGGACAGGGTGAGATAAAAGATGGGTTAGAAGTAATGTTAAATGTGCCTAAGAAAGCGAACGATGCCTTACATTTGAGCATGCTGGAAGGTTGCGATGTAAGAATAGACACACTAGGCGATGTGGTGCTGCAGGACTCTTTTACAGTGTGGGACCCTAAACAACTGATTAGAAAAGGCAGGGATCGGCACATATTTCTATTTGAATTGTACCTATTGTTTAGCAAAGAGGTGAAAGATTCGGCTGGAAAGGTAGGTAAAAGCAAAATCGATATGGAAAACAATTTGGAATACATATATGCCGCGTTGATCGAGCGTGATAAAACAACTCAAGCTGTATCCATCCAGAGTAAACGTAAACGTTTTCTTTTGTCCGGCACGATATAGGTGAAGTACATTTACAAAAGCCGTTTGATGACCTCCGAGCTGGGTGTGACCGAACATATCGAGGGTGACGAATGCAAATTCGCGGTTTGGACAGGTCGGGCACCAACCAGCGATACACGTGTCGTTCTTCGAGCTAATTCGATGGATGCTAAGCAACTGTGGGTGAAAAGACTACGCGAGGTTATTCAGGAAACATATTTCAGTTTAAGTATGCCGAAGAGTCCTGCAAAAAAGAGTTCGAGTCAACGTTCTAGCAGGGATCTCGAAGAATGTGCTTCTCTGGACGATAGCGTTGAGAATTTAGATAGAAATTCCCTGGCATCTTTTGGTTCCACCAACACCACAGATTCCGATAAGGTAGGTAGAATCTTTCTTCCTTTTTTTCATTTGGATCTCGCTTTTTCGATGTTCCGTTTCCTTTTTTCACTGTCTTACGAGAATTTGAGCTATGTAGCGATTACTTTGGAATCAATCCGGGTTTGGCTTGCACGATAATCGGTATCGTTCGTCAAGAGCAAGCAAATACTATACGTTAGTCGTTGGGTTTGCCAGTGGTTAGTCGCGGCCGATTGCCTCTGATCGTATTTATGAAACGTTTCGATTTTTAACGTATAAGGTTGAAAAGATGGTTGGATCCATATTTGTACTTGTGGACAATTGGCTGTTAAAAGGATAAAGGTAGGATAAACATTTTTCATTCGATTCGATTAAGAGGAGATAATATAAAAAAAAGGAACTTTGCAAGACGCGGAAAGTATTTAATTGCAGTTTGAAACGAATAGAAAAGAAGGAGAACCAGGATCGATTTGGTTGCGATCTCTGAAGGCGGAAGATGAAAGACGGAATAAAGACGGAAGGCATAATGTTCGTGATATCTAGACGTGTTTGTTGAGATAGAGTTTAGATATAAGTGATCATGAGTGGAAAGGAGCGCGAGGATAGATGAGAGCGATAAAAGCGAGAAACGTAAGCGGGGTAGATAGAAACGATAGCTGTGGATTCGTCGTTGGTGTTCGGTAGTGGGGTAGCGATAGCAGCGAGCAGAGCGAGAGAAGATGGTTGGGTGGGGTTCGAGAATAATCGAAAAGCGAGCAAGCGCGTTGCAGCGCGTGCACGAGAGGGTACGATGGAAGAAAAGTGAGGGAGAGAGGGGAAGGCGGGGAGGGAGTGAGGGGTGAGAAATAGGTGGTAAGGTAAAGGGTGGCGAGGGTAAAGAGGAGGATGAGGATGCGAGGAACGATAGGTAACGGGATCAGTACGGGCGCGACACTTGGGTCGAATGGATCCGTTGGACGGTGAGCGTGGCGACGAGTCGTCGGAGAAAATTTATTCCGACCCGTTTTGAGAATCGGGAAAAATCATTAAAGAGAGCAACATGTCGCTCGTACGTTCGATAACACGTTTATTCCCGTTTGTTGCGCTAAACACGGTTATCGCGTTCGTGCACGTGAATTGAACACGAGGCAAACGAACTGTCATGACGTCACCGGCAGGAAAACCTGCAACAATCGTGAAAAAAGCCCGCAGGAAGATCTCGTTACCTTGGTTTCGTCAGAGTTCTGTAACTCCACCACATGCAGCCCTCTCTAGGCAGCATACCATCGACACCCCGAGCTCGTTCCAGGCTCGACTTTTGCACCGACAACCCTCCCTCTCCCAGGTACTCGAGTACTCGTTCACCCACATAAACGCGCGCTCGCGTACTACGATTTCCCCTTTAGATTGTACGTAGAACGATCAGGATGTTTGATGTTTCTGTTCGTAGAAACTGCAAATTCACCTGAAAATGATTAGATTAATAATACGAGGAAATAATAATTACGCACTGAAATAATAACATACCGCAATGTAGGAAAGAACAACGTGCTCTCTTCGATAGAGCAACGTCATGGAGAATGGTTTCTTTCGTAGAACGGTTAACGATCGACAGAAACGAAAATCGTATTCGGTATATTGAAAAAATATCCTTTGCCGATTTGCCGATATATATCATTCCGCGTTCGTGGATGAAAAAGATTGAAGTTCGAATTGAAAATGTCGATTAAAAATTGATGGCTGAGAACGTTGATTAATTTTCATAATCCGTCGTTAACAAACGTTTACATGGTAGAAGCGTTCGTTTAAATTTATCCACGGTTTACATTTGCAAGTAGACGATATATAAGGAAACGCGGTCGCAGCTCGTATCCGCATCCACGTCCGCAATCGTATCCGTAGCCACATCCGCAGTCGTTCCTATATCCGCGAATCGAAGAATTTGTCGTTCAAGTTGTTGCATTGTCATTGTTTCATTTCCATTTGTCACGTATCGAGAATCGAACTCGTCGATAAATACAATTCGTTAATTAAACCTCGTATCCTCGTATGAAACGTTTTTCCATATTTGCGCCTGCCTCTTTTGTTGACACATTTTCTCCTACGCCTCCCTCCCTCTCCCTCTCTCTTTCCCCTCTCCCTCCCCTTATCCTGAAATATAGAGAAATTTATTCACTTACTCTGCTTAATCTTTCAGTTATTCGCGTGTTTAATTTGAATCCGTGTACAATCTATACTCATTCTTTGGGATTTTCTTATGTGAAAAGACGTCCGCTGCAAATGTTCCTCTCTTCTGTCTATCCGTCCCGAAATCATTACGGATGGGAATCGAATCGGGACGCGAATTGCACACTGTTCGATGTCAAGTTGAAATTTGATTGTTGCCGAGGTTACTCGCTACGTTCAAATGGTTCGATTCCGAATGGTTCGGGGTGTAAATGTAAACGTATACCGGTAAACCGTTTTTCGTCTGGAAAGCGCGAATGAAGGTATTACGTAATATAACAACAGCACAGCAATACTCGGCATAATCATATCGAAAAATAAACGAATCGATAATCGCGTGAACATTGACAAATCTGTTAAGGAAATCGATATAATTCGATGGTAGTAAGAACGATCGATCAACGTTCGTAATTAGGTAGGCCCTCGGCACGTTGAGAGCATCGAGAGGATTGAAAGAGAATCGGCAAAATTTGGCACGTGGAAAAAGTCTATTTTCGTCGGTGGAATGCGACGCGAAAGCGGACGACCGACCTCTCTGACTGTTTTGACTCTCGGCCTTATAACTATTATAGAACCATCATCACGGTTCATAGTAATGCGTCCATAACTTGCAGCATCGAGGAATGAGAGAATCCCGACCGCGTTCATCGTCTCGAATTTAATCGATTAAATCGAATCGATTGAATAGTTACGTTTCGCGTAAGAATTTAAACGATCGATGTTAAAATCTACTTGTATCGATATCTTCCCTCTTGTTCCCTTTCGTTCCTTCCAAATTGAAATGCTTACCGTGCAGTGACGTACATATATCACGCGTATTTGTACTGTAAATATACGATAAGTTTTCAAGTAAACTTTATCGAGAGAAATCAATCGGACGAGAGGAAGTTTGTAAAATGAATCGCACGGTGTGCAGGGTGACGCAAGAGATAAAAGAAAATATGCAGTCTTAATAACTGACGTAAAGAAGAGAAGACGGTCTAGACTGGCGTATTTCGATGCGTCTATCGGTCGCTGTATTTTCGAAAGAAACGGCTGCTGGTATGTGTCTTTATCAAAGTCAGGCTATTTCGATCAAATCGAAATCACCGAAGCTAGAATAATCCATTAAACGGTCCATTGGACCGCAAAGTCAAAGACGATCGGTGCACGCTGTCCTGTCCTGTGTCCATCTATGTGTACTCTACTCCTACCCGCTTCTCCTCTTCGTTCTTCTCTGTCTACTCTTTCTCCTCCTCCTCCTCTCGCCTTCCGTCTCTTTTTTCCTTACGCCCTTGCGTGTTTTCATCTACACGCCTTTTCGTTTTATCACGAGTCGTTCGGATGAGGCCTGCGGGTTAAAAATGATCGTCCCGTTTTAAAAACGCCATCTCTACGTTAATTCGCACAGTTTATATAATAACGTATTACCGATCGATCCACGTACATTCACGTAGAATCTCTTATTATCGATTATTATTACTGTTGAATCTTTAGACTGGCGTAGCCGAAGTGACCTGGGTTATTGCCGATCATTCCGCCGCGCCTGGATCCAAGGAATTGACGGTAACGAAGGGTCAACAAGTCGAGGTGTTGGAAAACGGGAGCAATATTAGCGGTGTGAATACGTCCGAATGGACCCACGTACGTTTACTGGTTGCCCCGGGACAAGTCGATCCGCCGCCAGAGGGCCTGGTTCCTACTAGCGCGCTCAAACAACCTCCACCGGTTTCCAGTAAAACTTCACCGTCTAGAAAAGTTCCAGGACAGCAGCAGCAACAACAACAACAACAGCAGCAGCAACAGCAACAACAGCAGCAATCTCATTATCATCAACAGCAATCGACCAGTCAAATTCAAACTGCCGCGTCTAGCGGAGGCATCACAACAGTATCGTCTGGCACTACAGGAATACCGGGATCTTCATCATCGGTTGTGGGAACGGGCATAGTAGCGAGTGGTGGGTTATCCGCTCAAAATGTGCCACCGAGTTCTATATTACCAGACGAAACAGGTGAGAGGAATATTTCACTTGACAATTGCAAAAAAAAATGTATGCAAACCAAAAGATTAGATTCTACCGTTGACTCTAGATTAAGAAAAGATTAGATTAGATACGGCGAATAGATCGATCGTAGAGATAGATAAAGATCGTCAAGTAAGATAGGTTCGAGTATCAAATATGCAGGGTAATGTAGAATGCGATAAGAAATTGTAAAATAGAAGCGAGGCTAGAGTAGAACGAAATAGGAGTAAAACGAAATGTATGTTTTCAGTGGTCGATAACATGATAATAGGATGGTACGGTGGGCGGCGCGAGGATGAATTTACGTGCAAGTTCGGATGATAAACGAACGAGTTGAAAGTTTGCGAGGACATTGGTAGCTTACGATCAAAACGGTCTATTGTACGCGTACTCCGAGTCGGTCGTGTCGGATCAATACGATGTACGGGGGATAACTGTGTCCTTGACCGGTTGAATCTTCAACTGACATGCCGATGGAACAAAGTCGATGCGTCGAGCATATTGAACGCACTTTAAATCGATGGTCGCTAACCTTTTTAACCCGAAGAGTTGGTCGATTCGATTGCTAAACGATTATCGTCGAATATGTTGTTACAAATGGAAGATTTTTATTTGAAACAAATTTACCGTTCGGATCGAGTTGGCCGATCTTTCCGAACGTTTAAAATACGATACGTTTGATCGTCAACAGTTTTGTAAGCGGCGATTCCTCTTCTTGGCGTTCCTTTTATTAAAAAATGTCTATTAAATCGCATTGAAAATCTTCTTTTCGTGGTACATATCGTCGTCGACTGATAGTTCTTGCATTGGCGATTTATTTTACTTTTGTTCGTGTTTCCGTTTACAGAAAATATTATCGCCGGCGCTGCTGCTGCCGCTGCGGCTGCTGCGGCAAACGATGGAAGTGGTGCTGCGAACACAAATTCTCCAGGCAATAAAAGACGTGGCTTTAGCGGGTAAGCGGACAACCAGATGTAATAACGATCGAATGTTGAATCGATGACGACGACGATAACGTTGTCTCGCGAACGATAAACAAGAAGCTCGATTGTTTTTCTCCTTTTTCCTTCTTCTTATTCCATAGGAGAAAGTGGCTACCTCCACCGTTGCGTAAACTTAGCCAAGGTAAAGTGGAGAAATCCCCAGCGACTACGACACCGACAGCGACAGCAACAACAGCGACGACGTCGACCGCGATCTCGATCGTGCAGACGTCTTGCGAACGATCCTCTTTGAAAAAGAACGTCTCGGAGAAACGATTTAGATTGCCGAGTGGTGCCGAACAGTCTCGACCTTTGAGAAGCGCTTCTGTTTCCATTTCTGCGTTAACAACCGCGACCGCGTCTATGCGCGTGTCTACCTCCGTGTCGGAGGCGGATCTTGACACGGAACTCGAGCCAGGACTCGAAGGAGCGGAAGAGGAGGAAGGAGAAACCGAGCAATCGGAACCTGAGTTGGAAGAGGATACGATGCCGGAACCCGACGACACCGAGGCTTTAACGTATTCCGAGCAAAATGGGGCGGACGATGCCGAGGATGAATTGGAACTTCCACCGCCGATGAAACCAATCACTGAACCGATACTCGTGGCAACAGCTAACGGTTCATCGGAATCTGCAATTGCAACGGAAAGCTGTGGAAAATCTCTAGCAAGTTTTATCTTCCTTCTTGCCGCTTCTAATATTTTTCCGCTCATTTCATTTCTCTTCTTTCTCCCTGGCTTTCGATCTCGCTCGTTCTTATTCTCTTCCCTTCGGTTTCCTCTTAGTTTTTAATCTAGAACCTTCTTCCGCCCATTGTAACTCGATTTATTTTACCTGGTCCCAACGTTTGACCGCGAATGCGATGAATACAAATGAATCGTACGTGAGGAAATTTTAACGTTCCATTCTTTGCATCAATGAAACCGTTTTAATATACCTAGTGTGCCTCTATGCGGCTGAACCTTCCGTTCCGTACGTTTTTCTTACGATTAAAGAACGATATACGAATAAGTAAGCACGATAAAGTTTAACTTGAATCTCAAAATGTTAAGTTTCCGTGATATAATGGATGCGAATATAAATTAAATATACTATTTGTAGGCAACGACTTTAAATAGAATTGCTTTTAATTGTACGTAGACGTCTGAGCGGTCGGCAAAAATTCTTGACGGTGCTACGACAGCCGATTTAGCTGAGATCGAACAGATCGTGAAAGAAAGAATGGTAAGTTCGTTATATTAAAAAATTACGGGTCATTGTTTTTTGTGATTTACCACGCCTCTTGTTGCTGACGGTTCCTTCGTCTTTTTCATACTACATCGAACGTGAAAATAGGAACAACATACGGAAAATCAAGAAAGACAAAGCCTGATGCGGACACCCAGTGGTAAAAGTTCGAACGTTGGTATCGGTGGGGACGACGATTATGACGAAGGTACCCTGTCAACTGCGATAACTATCGCTGCTACTACGATTGCGGCACCAACAACGGCAACGTCAACAACAACAATGACAACAGCGGCGACGATGGTAACGACGATGGCGACGACAACCACCACCACAACGACCACAACGAGTAGCCCTGTTCACGGGACTCCGGAAGAGTGCGATGTGGAAAGTGCAGTGTTAGCGAAACGACAATTCGTTATTCGAGAATTGGTGGAAACGGAAAAAGATTATGTAAATGATCTAAAACAAATAGTCGAAGGGTACATGTCGTTAATGCGAGATCCAGAGTCCGAAGTTCCATTGCCGGACGATTTGCGTGGTGGAAAAGATAAAATGGTTTTCGGCAATATAGAAGCAATCTACGAGTGGCATAGAGAGTAAGCCTCGTTTCTACTTTCTTCTCTTTTTATCGTACTCAGTACGGCTGTATGCAAATGAGATTGGATTCATTTGTTCGTTTATACAGTTTCTTCCTGAAGGCGTTGGAACGTTGTTTGGAACGTCCGGAAGAGCTCGGACCGCTGTTTAAGCGATACGAAAGAAAATTACATATGTACGTTGTTTATTGTCAAAACAAACCAGTCTCCGAATATATCGTTTCCGAATATATAGATACCTATTTCGAGGTAAGTTGTCGTACTATAAAGACGTGTCTAATTTTCATGCACTTTCAATTCTTTATTATTGCCGAGTATTATCGCGTCTAGGACTTGAGACAAAAGCTCGGACATCGGTTACAATTGTGCGATCTTTTAATCAAGCCGGTTCAAAGGATCACAAAGTATCAACTTCTTCTTCGAGAAGCACTAAGACTTACCGAACGAACTCAGAGAATGTCAGAGATCGAGGGGCTTACAGCTGCGGTTCATGTAATGCGCATTATTCCAAAAGCGGCCAATGACATGATGGATGTTGCGAGACTTCAAGGTTTTGACGTAAGTTAAATTTCATCCCGCTGTAAAATGTAGCTCGAACCGTATCCATATATTTATATTTTCCCCTTTCACCGTACAATTTCTCGTATCTTTTCAACTGCTTATTTATTTTATCCAACTGTCACAGGGCAAGATTACAGCGCAAGGAAAGTTACTGTTGCACGGACCGCTTTTAGTATCGGAATTTTCCTCGAATTTACCGAGTAAGGAAAAAGAATGGCAAGTCTTCCTCTTCGAGCAAAATATTATTTTTAGCGAGGCTGTCGGCAAAAAGACACAGTTCACGAATCCCGTCTACATTTACAAAGCTCATATCCAGGTAAAGCAACGATATCGTGAAACTTATTTAACATTTTCTCCACAAGTTCTTCTTCTCTTGCCAACATACACGATACACCAGACGGTAAACTACTTTCTTACAAATATTTTCAGATAAACGAGTTATAGTTTACTTCAGTTAAATTGTTAGATCGTGAAATCGGTAAATTTCAAGGAAATACAAATATCGACGATTGATTAAATTAAACGAAGAAAAGATAGGATTGAAACAAGATTTACACATGCGTGTACATCCCGTACGATGTTTGTAATTTTTCTATATAGACGCGATACTCATCAAATACTTATCGAAGATACTTATCCAACAAAGACGGATAGAAATAGTAATTTCTTGTATTTTCACCTTCTCGGCTATCTTCTCGTCTCGTGAAAAGAGAAAAAACTAGAACGACTAGTATATTATCGTAATCTCTTAGAACACTTGACAGTCGATGTTTAACAGTTAACGTGGTTAAGAGAAGAAAGAAAAAAAAAAAGAAAAGATAGCAGGATTTCTCGTACGTGGAATAGGCTTAAACTGCAAAGATAAATATTTTGTTTTTTCACACAGGTGAATAAACTGTGCTTACAAAATCCTTACGACGACCCGGAAAAGTTCATAATTCGCTCGACGGATCCTCGAAAACCTGGCCTTGCATTTTCTTGTAGCGCAGCGGAAGAAAATGGGCCGCGGAAGCAGGAGTGGGTAGATACGATCACTGCCATCCTGCAGACCCAACGTGACTTTCTTAAGGCGATACAGTCGCCGATTGCCTACCAAAAGGAACTTACCAAAGATCCATTGTAAGCGTCTCTTTATCTAACACAATGTCTCTTTACATTGACACTCTTTCAACGCTCGACCCGTGAAGATTCGTTCCGAAATATTTTTGTATATTTTATATAAAAAGAGATACAGAAGCGCTGTATATGCTAGAGAACCGTAGTCGTCTCCTAAACCGAAATTCGTTTGAATCTCTGTTTTCCTTTCGTTCTGCCCCTAATTTACTTCACAATATGTTCTTTAAGCACACACAATTTATGTATACACTACTTTTTCACCATATTGCGACGTGCTTCCTCTTGTTTGCCTTAACATTGCAGTCCAGGAATCTACCTCGCTATTGCTGCTGAGTAGCTTTATCGCGAGAGCGTCTCCTACTATATTCTATAATAATTACCTACCTCCTTTGGAGTAGTTTTTAACGTTCCTAGAACTGCGTTTGCCATGGTTCACTGGAACATAACGCTATACAATGCAATATAATATGATACAGTACGTTAGTACATGATACGATATTATCCGGTACAGTACGGTACGGTACGATATGATACAATACAATACAATACAATACAATACAATACAATACAATACAATACGGTACGGTACGGTACGATACGATACGATACGATACGATACGATACGATACGATACGATACGATACGATACGGTACGATACGATACGATACGATACGGTACGATACGATACGATACGATACGATACGATACGATACGATACGATATGATAAGATACGGTACGATACGATACGATCTACTAAATCTTCTCTTATTTCTCGGCTATGTTTGCACATCTGTGCAGGTGAGGGTAGGTATAACAAAATGTATTCACTCACATCGGTTACATCCTCGTCACTACTCCTTGGTGTCCTGCTGTTTGAAGAAGAATAACAGTAAAGTGGAAAGGCGTGTTTGTTGCATGCTTCTGTTTATGTGAGTTACGTACTGCCGCGTAACTGCATGTATGTATTTTGCGTAAACGCGAAGGCGCACGCGTCTCTGTGGGTGTGTGTATGCGTGCGTGTTACGTGCAAGAGAGAAAGAGAGAAAGAGAGAAAGATGAAGAATGCGCGTTGAAAGGGAAAAAAGAAAGAGGAGGGGTGGGGGCGAGACAGATTCAATTACAAGAGTTGGATAAATACGAAAAATTGTCGAATAAAAGGCAAAATTGATGAAACAACGAACAAACACAGCTATGTACAATGTCTTTTTGGTCTTTCGTATTTCCTCATTTTGTCGTTTATGGGAGCACGTTTGGTGGGTTTCATTGGTTTCCACATACAGAAAGAAGATAGTTACATGCGCGTATCTGTATGTAACTGTACGCGAATAACCTCGCGTATGTAAAATAATAACGATAAAGATCAAACGCAATAAACAAAAACACATGACAGCGAGCATGTACAACATGCTGACTCACCCCCACCAAAAGCTATATATTACTTATTAACAACGTAACTCTGCAAATGTATAATAATTTTAATAATGTTTATAAGTGCAAGATTGAACGAACGCGGGGGATAGTATGCTGTACATAAATGTGCATTCACGAAGGACGACATAAAGTAAAACTAATGACTTGAGAAACGTAAACATTTTGTTTAGAATAAATTGTACATTGGTCAACATTCTAATTGTGATGCATCCTTTTCCCACGCCTATTTTAACATTACTTACTATCGTCGTTTGACTAACAGCTTGTTTTGTCTTATCATTTCTCACGAGCACAGGGTACTGCAGCATCGATATCTTACGTCTGACTAAAATCTCAAATTGCTTTTCAATTGATGTTGAACGAATACGATATTTTAAACGACGGATTTTCTTACTTTGAAAAGAAAGGAAAAGATACGGAAAAGAAACTACGTACTGCTACAAGGTAGCCAAGTATAGCAAAGTATTCTAACAATATTACGATATCGAGTTTCTCGCGCAATCGATCTGTCCGAGTGTTGATTCGAGTTATGATACCTCCTCGTTCGAGTTATAATAACTCGACGTAAGAAAAATGCGTAGATATTTCGATGGATGCAGTACCGTGTTTGAATTTTATTTATAATTTGCTGACGTACAGTCGTGGCGTGAGTCCGGATTCTCCGTGTCGAGGAAGTGTACTTTCAACGATTTCATCAACAATACCGAACATGTCTAAAACAAACGAGGAACGGAGAAATGAATTGGTCGGCGCCGCTGGTAGTACCACCTCTGCTACTTCGAAAACATTAGCTACAGCCGCGGCTGTAGCAGCGACAGCTACAGGAACGGGAACGGCAACGGCAACAACATCGGTGTTACACCGACCTCGTACCGCAGCTACGGATCAGGATTCCTCGCAAACACAGTCAAGCCCTAGCAAAAGCAGATTGAATTTTCTCGAGGGATTTAGAAGCACCCTTCGACCTCGATCGCCTGTTCGCAACAATTCTATTCCGGTGAGCAACAATATCGAAATTACTACTACTTATTAACTAAATACATACATACATACTATATACAATTCTATTTGCCTCTATTCGTAATTAGAACTCTTGCAATTGCAGCAAAAGGATTCTTCTTTCTCTTCCTCTTGATGCCTGTTGCTATTCGCTCTCTGTCGTATAATTTTTCGTTGGTACGGTAATAACTTTTATTTCTTTCCACTGTTCCCATCGATTGTGAAACGAATAACGCAAACAATGAAATACATCGTTTCTCATTGATAAGTTGTACGTCTTCCCAACGTACGATATTACTGCACTCACTGTATACTCTACAGGCTTTAACAATTTGTTACTCTTATTTGGGAAACCAGTATTATCTTGTACATATTTTACACCAAATGAAACGTTCTCAAACATTTTGAATCTGTAGTTTGTTTGTTGCTTCTTGCATCATTACTGCCTTCCCTTCCATATTACATATTATTCTTATCGTCGTCGTTCTCGTGGCCATAGCGTCGCCACCGCCGCGATTGTAATCTGCGCAGTGATTATCGATGAATTCGTTGTAGTCGTTACCGAGGTCGCCATCGTTGTCCATCTTCACCTTGCTCTATGCTCGTATAGATACATATCATATAATCAACTAATCTAGTGATAGTATTTTAAACGATAGTTTCGTGCGTTGGTATTCTATCGCTAAACGCTATAGTTTCTTGCAAGTTATCCACGATATACCTGTTTAATTGGTTATGTATGTTGTAGCTATCAAGAGTTTATTAAACGTATTGGGTTGGTATTTCTCGGTATCGCCGTATTCAATCAGATTGCTTGCTCTTTAACTTGAAGGTGTATGTATTGTAGTACGTAACGTCGAGTGAAATATTTATATATTACTGGAGTAATATAGTAAGAGTAAATGAAGCGGTTGGTTCGGTTTAAATCAGAAGAACGTTGAAGGAAGATAGTGGTTAAGGAAGAAGGAAAATGAGGAGGTGGATTTCGAAGGGAGTGGAAATGGGCGGTGAGAGATGGGTGGCGCGTGGTCAAAGGTGCATGATCGGGAAGTGGGACAAGGGAAAAGATTCGGCAAGTTAATCCGCAGATTCCGTAGATCGTTCCAGGAAGCAGAGTAAGATTAACCGCAGATTGGGGGAAATTACACGCTGGAGAAGAATTGGAGATCTTCCGTGTGGACGGTCCAGGGCTGATCGTCTCCCCGGTAATCGGGATGAAAAAGGAGGAATTCTGGATTCCGGCGAGTCTCGTTCCGAATTCATCCATCAGCCGCGCATGGTCTTTTCGTCCGCGAAGAATCGATTCGGCGGAGGGTTCGGGAGAGAACGTCCGTCTTCCGCAAGATATACACGCGGAAGAGAACGGTCCTCCCGCGATCTTGACTATTCCGTGTTCGATCAGGGCGACGGCCGGTGGCGTGGCTCGGCTCGTGCTGGAAGCTCGTCGCGTGGAACGTGCGCTCGTCCGTTGGAGAAAGGAGGGGCAACGATGTGACATCATCGAGGGAACCGATCGATATCGACTTTTCCGAACGAACGATTCCCTTTGTCTCGAAATTGCTCCTTGCCTTCCCTCTGATTCCGGGATTTACCACTGTCTCGTCGAACATGAAACGGGTTCCTGTTCAGCGAAAATTCCCCTTCGTATCATAGGTACGTTCTATCGTTATTACATCGTGCTACTCTATTTCGTCCCATCGTTATTATGTCGTGGATCGCGTTTTACGTTTTCTTTACCTTCTTTTTATTTTTCAGGAATCGATGCGACCAACGCTTGGTGCGATACAATCGAGTGCAATCGATCCAACGGATTCACGATGAACGAGATAACCTCGTCGATCGTTGCGTTACCCAATTCGAAGAAAAAATTGGCCAACGATATGGAAATTGAACAGTTTACTAACAAATATATCGAATTGGAAGAATTAGGAACCGGTAGATTCGCAAGAGTGTGCTGTGCGAGGGAAAAAGGATTCGATCGAGAAGTAGCGTTAAAACAAATATCTCGATCGAAGCAGCCGCTCTCGCTAACGCGCGCCGAATATGATCTTCTCAGAAGTATACGTCACGATAATATTGTTCGAGCGTTTGCGCTCTTCGAGGATACACCTCAACCGGATATCGATACTATCGTTTTGGAGCTGTCAGTATTTATCCATTTCGCTTCTTTTTTTTTCTTTCTTAGTTCTTCTCTTTTCCTGCATTTACCTCATTCGAATCGTCATCTGATTATTATAATTACTTGCCATAGTGATTCTTTTTTACTTTATCAGGGTCAGAGGGTCGACATTGTTCGCGTATCTTGGCGAACAAGTTGAGTACACGGAATCGACTGTCGCAAAATACACCGGTCAATTGTTGTCAGCGTTACAGTGGCTACATTCGCGTAAACAAGCTCACTTGGACTTAAAACCGGAAAATATTTTGGTTGATAGCGAAACTGGTATCGTAAAATTGATAGATTTCGGTGAAGCCATCAGAGCGGTACCACTGGATCAAGTAGTCCCTCCTCCCGTTGATTTGGAATTTGCAGCTCCGGAATCGGTTCTCGGTAAACCAACGGGATCCTACACGGACATGTGGGCTGCCGGCGTTTTTCTATATGTATTATTAAGGTAAATGCGTGATGTTTTATCGGTTAAAATGTTAAAAAGTTCTCTTCTGAAATCTGTTCCATACTTACAGCGGGCTTTCACCTTTCTTGGACGATTCCATCGAAGAAACTACCGCAAACATACTTAAGTGTGATTTTTGTTTTCCCGACGAATATTTCAACGAGATATCGACCGACGTGAAAAACCTTCTTGAAACATTGCTGCGTTTACATGGAGAAGACAGAGCAACCGCTCAATTAATTTTAACATCGCCTTGGTTTAAGGTAACCGTGGATTATAGCAAATTCATTATCTTCCACTCACCTTTTCGCTTGTATTGCCAAGTTATTTTTGCTGAAACGGTAAACGTAGACTAACGGCATCTATCACTGACCGTTTTTTCAAATCTCGAAAATTCAATTATCGAATAACAATAATCATCAAATTAAATAGAAATTAAATAGCTTGAGATTGCGCGATGTTATCCGATCTAATACTCGTGATGGTGCACTGCACCGCACTGCACTACACCACACCGTTATCAGCAACGTTAGCTCGATAACTAATTATATAATACGTATTTCTATTCTACCATATATCTGCTCGTAATTTCTTCCAAAAGATTAAATTGCACCTCGATTTTTGTTTCAGATATCGATTGGCGCGACCATCCCTTCCTCTCGAATGGTTGCGTTTATCGAGCGCCGTGCTCATCGCTCAAAATCTCATCAGGATCGGAATAGCAGTTTTTATTCTTGACTCCTTGTCAGTATCGTTTGCAAAAGACATATTTATTGCTGAATAACGTTAAAAGCTATCAGCCGAATTTGGCCGATTGTAAATAATAAACAACACTTGCGATTCGCTGTTGCATTCGCACGCCTATCGGCAATCTCATCTGTTGTGTGCTATGCACGTTCTGTATTATTTACATACATATATATTTACGCGTATATTAAATCTATACAAGCGCGTGCACACACGCGTATGCATACACACACACACACACATTTCCCTCCCTCTCTTTACCTTTCGAATAAAATAAAAGAAGTGTATTTTTTACATTACATTATGTAAACATATTACAATATGTTATGTTATGTAAAGCGCACGTCGTGACCTCTCGCGCAAGAAATAATTTACTTCTATCGATACGTTTCTTTATAGATACCAGTCATATGTTCGTTATCACGAATGTGTCATCAAGTCACATTACTGCTCTCTATCCTCCGACTTTTGTACTTTTTTTATGTGATTTATTCAATATGACAGTTAAATGAAAGAAACGATAGAATTACTTTAATGTTTAGCCACGTTACATTGATCCAATTAAAATATACATATTCCTTGCTTTAGTTAATAGGGAGTTAGGTTGAAGATTCGACGTAACACGAATGTGCACAATGTGAGATATTTTAGTAGAGCGATTAATTTGGTATTCTTAAATTTTTCTTGATAATCACGAAAATCACATTGTGTCGACCGATAATAATGGATCGAAATAATGAATCTTCTCTATCGTTGAGATGTTACTTTGCAATAAAGAAAACGTTCACTTTATCATGGTGATATTCTTAGTCGCTTACAATGATCTAGTACATGTTGTTCGTATTCGTCCAAGGAAGAAAAGGATTTGTTGTCGCAGAGAAGACACGTCGCGTCCTTCCTATTCATCGAATGACGACGCATTCGATGAACACTGAGTTCCATTGCATCGTGCATTTGCTCGTTGCAATCGGGACAAGTCACCATCGCCGATTTTTCGCCATCAGTTGGCTGTTGCATTTCCTCCTCGACTGCATCAGTCTTAAGTGTATCGGTCGAAATAATCGCGCTACTGCTATATTTTTCATCCGGATTCGACATGGAAATTTCATTGGCGGTATCTTTCGGAGATATAACGGAAGAAGGGTATTCGGATTCTGGCTCTTGCTTTATTGTGGCTTTCACAGATGGTACCAATTCATTCTCAATTTTCTGCGAATTATCGAGATCCGAGTGAAACGGTATGAGCGAACTTTCCGGATGAGTTTTCACATGATCGATCAGCTCTTGTTTCGAAGAAAATATTAACTCGCACGAATAGCACGAGTAATTGGTTGTATCGTGCGATTCACATTTTTTAATATGATCTCTCAGTATTCTTTTCTCAAGAAATTCTTGGTGGCAATGTTCGCAGCGATATCTTTGATCTCCATGATGTAAACTACGGTGTTTTAACAGTGACGATTCATTTTCATAGCAGATTAAGCAATCTAAACACATATATTCTGACAATTGAGAATGATCAGTCAATAAATGTGTTTGTAACTGAAGTTTAAGTTTAAATGATTCGCCGCAAAATTCACAACGTATTTCTTGAACCTCCTCCATTGTCGATTTGTCCTCCGTCTTCTCCACTTCTGTCTCCGCCTCTACCTCCATTTTTATCTGCAACCCAAGCTCTTCTTTGATCTCAATTTCAGTTTCTGTCTTCATTTCCACTTTCGACGGTTCCGACGTTGCCTCCACTTGTAATTCAGTCATTTCCGATTCAATTACCTGTTCCTCTGTTTCCTTCTTTTGCGTTTTTTCCTTCGACTTTGTCTCCGTTTCTAGTCTAGAAGTGACCTGCTGGTATCTTTGATCGTTCATTACTTTTAACACATCCAACCAATCTAACTCTTCATCCATATGGCATGTATCAGTGAGTAAAGAA
Organism: Bombus vancouverensis nearcticus; assembly: GCF_051014615.1. Classification (NCBI taxonomy): domain Eukaryota; kingdom Metazoa; phylum Arthropoda; class Insecta; order Hymenoptera; family Apidae; genus Bombus; species Bombus vancouverensis. The sequence goes on from NC_134911.1 coordinate 10,510,424, forward strand.
AATACGGTATCACCTTGTCTTTCTTCATCGAGCATCATACTCTGAGATTCGCTCCTCAACGTGGTGGTTTCGTTCACTCTGCTCTCGTACATCTTATTATCATCCAGATTAGAATTAGTAGTACTTGGAACTGAGATTGGTATATGACCGGATCTTTGCCTTGCCCTTGCTCTAGCTGCATAGCCCCTAGTGCGAGGTCTACCTCGACCACGTCTAAAGATACCACGAGTAATTTTTGGAGCACGATCTTGCTGCTGTTGCTGTTCCTCCTCTTTCTCTTTCTCTTTTTCCTTTTCCATTTGTTCATTTCTCATATGTTTACTGATTGAATACAAAGGCTTTTTGGGTGCACTACTTGGTCGTGTATTTGGAAACACATGACGCAATGTATTGTCTGCTACATAAATCTGTTGAAAAAATTTGAACGATTGTTCCAACTTGTCAACACATTCGTTGCACATTTTTGTGGGTAAAGCATCTTCATCGTCGATTTCTATCAAAAGCTTCAATTTCGATAGGAGGCTCATGTCTGTGCTCTTTCCTGTCATCATGCTTACAAGGTTCTGTTTCTTAGTCGCGCACGTTCTACACCACTGATCCACTTCAAGTTCGGAAGAAACATTTTTCTCTGTATGCTGACCCGTTGCTACTTCCTCCATAGAACTTTCTTGATTGTTTAATTGAATTTTCTGAAATTTCATAGAGCTCTATAGAGTAATAGAGTATAGGACATATATAATTGGGGAATCATTTATCCATAATGGAATTTATAAATATTAATTTACGTTCTAACTTGTGTCTTTGTGATTTTCCTTTCCAACAATTATTAATATCTGCTACCAATAACAATAGTAATAGAAACAATAACAATAATCTCAGGAGAAGTAGTTTGTAATAATAATATTAATATTACACTTACACTCGAGCTTTAAAGATTGCAATAGAAGAAAATACCTACCCGTCGTGTTTTCGAATTCCTCAATGTCCTCGAAACAGTACTCCAATGCGGAGAAGGGACTGCATTTTCCTTTAGAGTGCCTTTACTAAGATAGCAATCCTCCGTAAAGTGATTATTACAAATAAAAAATCTCATAGACCGTAAAACATCAAGATCACTTCCAATTAGGTCCACGTGACCACTGTTGATCAACCACCTCACACAGAGACCGGTATCACAAACGGGAAGTTCATGAAGTATTTGCTGCTTTTCCCGTGTGTCGACACAATCGATGTATCTGCATTTGGTTACTTCCTCCATTACTCGTAATCTCAAACAACTTGTCAAGTAATAAGAAAAAGAACAAACAACTTCTTATATTCGCTCTTATATTAGTAGCCTTTTGCTCAAAAAAAAGTTGAAAAGCTTTATATATTTAAGACAGGTTAGGCATAATTAAGGCGCGAAAAGCAAAGCTACTGAACGTGCCTGCCATCTCTCGATATCTATTAATACCATTATAGATGGTGTACGTCAGGTTTATCTTTCATCTGTATATGATCTGTATTATAGATGATATATAAAATACTTGTACGCATTAATTGTTGGCGCGTAAACTTATAGAAAATTAAATCGGATGACGAAATTTCAGTATCAAAATAAAAAGAAACGGTAAAGATGATTTCGAAATGTTAAAAAGGTACAATAAAGGGATATTTTGTACAATATTTCCTAACTTTTTACTAGTGATTTGTTATGGATTATAGATTACGCATGTATGTGTATATATAGAGAAGGTAGACGTTAGTCATACTGCGTACAACCGTATAGCTGTATGGTTTCGAGTAGTATGTATTCAGTTTCCATGGTTAGAATAACCCTATATGTAAGTATCTATCTAGGTATGTACATATAATCTATATGGATAAAATGTACGATCCGTAAAGGTAAGAGCGCTATCGTCGCGGTAGTGATTGCGATTAATTTACCAACCGTAATAGTAGCGTAAAGAAGCCGCGCGAAACAACGCAACACAGTTACGACATACAATTCGTTCATATCCCAATGTAGTTGTTGTGTTTTTAAATTCATTTCGTTCTAGAGATTATGCATGCAAGCATGTAAATAAACGATTATCGATAGCGTTCAGTTGACAAGCATCGTATTCAAAGAGGGAAACGTAGAGAGAAGAAAGGGTAATAAAGGTAATAACCTTGATTCCAGATTTTCAATACGTGATTAAGAAGACTTAAATTAATTCGGCTTAAATTAATTGGACACAAACGAAACAAAATGTCTGAAAATATCGAGGAAATTATCGAAGAAGAAAATTCTGTTACAATGTTAGATGTACTTCGAGAAGAAAATCAGTTAGAAGAGGACGCGTATGCGGTTCTTGGTGCATCTGATGACAAAAATTGCACTTACAGCAAGGTTTCACTTTTACACAATCGCTAACCTTCTCTAGTAAACAAGTAACATTTAATTACAAACGAATCATCTGATTTTTCAGGGTTATACACGGCAAGCTCTTTACGCATGTAAAACCTGTTGTCAGAAATCAGTACGTGCAGCAGTTTGCCTTGCTTGTAGTTTTCATTGTCACGAAGGTCATGAACTTATCGAATTATATACTAAAAGACATTTTAGATGTGACTGTGGTAATTCAAAGTTTGGAGGAAAAAAATGTAACCTGGATCCTGTATGTTGATTTCTCTGCTATTGTTACATTTTGTGTTCTGTACTTCTTCCTCCTCTTGTTTCATGTTTTGTTCTACTTATAGTCAAAGGATTCACTAAATTCCGAAAACCAATATAATCACAACTTTGATGGCCTTTATTGCATTTGTCAGAGACCATATCCAGATCCAGATGATACTGTTAATGACGAAATGTTACAATGTATAATCTGCGAAGACTGGTATCATTCGAAGGTAATATGCCCTCATACCAGTTGAAATATTATTGGACTAATTGCAATTAATGACATCTAGCATTTAGAATGTGAAAAGGAAATGCCAGCGGATGGTGCATATGATGAAATGATTTGTGCTGGCTGTATGAAAAAGAATGACTTCCTGTGGAATTATGCCAACAAATACACAGGTATACTGGAAAATTTTTTAATGTCTTAGCGATTGTTATATATATATATATATGGCGATGATTGTAGTATATTTTTATTTAAAAAATACAGTTTTGCATATACATGATTGTAGCTTTGACAACAACAGAAGTCTCTTTCGGTGATAAAGAAGAGGAATTGATTAACGTTGAAAGTGAATCAAAAATTTGTAGAATGCCAAGGAACAATTCTGCAAAACGAATAGTATTACGGGGAAGTTGTTTTTGGACAGAAGGATGGAGAGCTGCTCTATGTACTTGTGAAACATGCAAAGAGGTAAGAGATTTTTTTTCATGCAGCATGAAATAAATCCTCGATTTTCTGTATTCGTAAATTAAAATAATCTTTACAATCGTAGCTCTACCGAGAGAAACATATCGCGTTCCTCCTTGATCCAACAGACAGTGTACACGCGTACGAGGAAGCTGGTAAAATAAATAGTCGAGAATCACGATACGAGAAGGGTATGAAAGCTCTTGCCTCTTTAGGTCGTGTCGAACAATTGACTGCTATCGAAGGTAATTACGAATTAAAGATTTATTCGAGTCGTTCTATAATTTTGTTTATTTTATATTCACGTTTGCTTGTATACATATGTTGGCAGAATACAATAATATGAAGGAACGATTAAAACAATATTTGCAAAAATTTGCTGAAAACAAGAAAGTCGTGCGAGAAGAAGATATAAAGGAATTTTTTTCGGAAATGGAATCGAAGAAGCGACCAAAAGTAGTGATACCTACGTATTGTCGTTGAAAACCATTACTCGAATACTATAAAAATTTGTCGTTTCTAACAAAACAAAAACAAAAAATCAATGTATTTATATATTACTGCAAGCAATGTTTTACTTTTATATATTTCGTTCATTTACAAAGCTTAGTCGCGTGATATTAAACTATCTCGCATCTGGTACAATTTTCAAGTTGTAAATGTAGCAGTGTTCTAATAAATTATAACTGTTTTTTCGATATTAAAAAAGAAAGGGAAAGTGAAGAAGAAGAGAATGAAAAGGACGAAAGGAAATAATGAAAAGTAAGAAGAGTATCTTGTTATTTTTGGAAAATATCAACTTTTTTTTAACGCTATTTAACGAAATGTTTTCCTATGTATATAACGCAGCGTTTACATCAGCAAATAAAAAGAAACAGTTTGTGAAGCTCCAATATCTGTATGAAGTGCGAGCTGCGTCGGCAAACACCAAACATGGTGCAAAGTACAAACGCAATACGGTTATTATTGAAATTGGATAGTGGAATAAAAATATTATAATTGGTTGAAAGAAACTGTTTATGTGGTGGATTAGAGAATAATAAACATAAATAAATGCGATGTAAAATGAAAAGAAAGAAAGGACTGAATGGATGATTTTGTGTTCTGTGTTTTCTTTTTTGCTAAGAAAAAATAGATTACATTGGAGACGAATTACATCGCAACGTCGGTTTGAGCGGCAAATTACATATCAGGAACAGTCGGTTCGCCGTTTAATCGCAGCGGTATTACCAAAATTGGTTCCGTAGAATTTGGTTTATTCGTATAAATAGACCAGGTTCTTTCAATGCAGTCGAAGATACCTATATTTGTATGATTACTTGATCGATAGTTTGTCAATGATAATGATAGCCAAATTAGACAAAAAGAAAGAACGATAAAAATGATTAATTAGAAAACCTACCAGTTGCTATAGTTTTTACAGGGTCGTTTTTATCTTTTTCTTGATAAACTCTATAGTCGTCATCCGTTTGATCGCTTAAAATATTTATAACATCTTGGCGACACTTTGCTGGAGGATGGTTGCAAATAGCAGCCATTCTTTTGATGCTGCTATCAACGATGAGACCGTCGACTTCGGGTATTTTCAGTCGGAGATACCTAAAAAAGGAAAGAGACAAGGAAAGATTCGAGACGCCAGACAAGAGAAGAAAAGTCATTGTTAAAAATATTGTAAAATATACTTGTTACAGTGAACCGTATTCTCTCCAGGACTAACGGTCAAAATGCTTAATTGCGATTGCGTGCCATTGATCTCGCAAGGACCGACCTCGGCATTATGAAACATTCTATCTCCTTCTTGCATTAGGAAGGTCATATTTACCGAGAACCCTTCTGCCGCGCCGAAACCTTCGTTTCTTAAAATTTGTTGAGCTTGCACGTAATTCTCCGCAGTTAACAATGCCCGGGTTAGGAAGTATCTGGCTGTATGTTGTTATCCCATTTACGTACGAAAGACAGAGAGAGAGAATTGAAAGTAAATTGAAGAAAAATGGTACAGTAGGTATATTTAAAATGTACGTTTATATCCGATATAATCGAGAAGAGAAACTGAAAGAAAACGCGATACAGTGAGTTAACGTACTCACGTGTTTTACCAGATCTCAAGGTAGCAGCACTAAGCGTATTGATGGTATAAACGAGACCATACTGATTATAACCCATCGTGTATCCTGGTAAAAAACCGGCATAACTCAAAGACGTAAAATTTTCTTGCTTGCATCCTGGTTCGATTACATGCGCCGAAACTAAATACCAATGATTTAACGTTTCGCTAAGTGCATCCTCGTTATGTCCCAAAATTTCCTGTTTTTCGGAATCAACGTGACAAAAGAACATGTAAGATAGTTACTGTTACATTTGTCTAGAAATGACTATTAGAGTCAGAACCGGAACAGAAACAACTATTTTTCTGAGTTTGGCTCGTCGTTCGGCTTACCTGTCCGGGCTGATTGCACATGATGGTCGAACAACCAACCGGTAACGCATTTCCTTGTCCTTCATTTGCCACATTTGGCACGATATCATCTAAATGCATGAGAAACAACTGGAAAGGAAGAAATCGTTCAACATTTTTACTGGATTGAAGAAGGATTTTCCAAGGGAAAAGATATCTCAGAGGAGGTATTTATTGGTTTAAACGAGAGTAGAAAGAAAATATGCGCACGATGTATATTCGCGAGGGAAGGAGGTGCGCGCGCACGTGTTTACACATGTTGGCTAAAAATGCGCTAAGGTTGTCAAAGGATCGAAATGCATAATATATAAGCTTACCTTGTGAAAGGGAACGTTCGCACCGTCGGCCGTTCCTTGAATTTCCTTAACATATCCGGGAAATTGCTGTTCGACGCAGGCAAGAGTCTCCTCGTAAATTTTTCTACCCGCTTCCGTTTCGTAAAGTGGCAAATAGGTTTCATTGAGTGGCCGATACGCGTCGACGAACTTTTGAATTAGATCGGAAAACGTACGACCCTGTGTAAAAAGAAGTTTTCATTGCAAATGCCTGATGATACCAATTTTGAAATTGAGCGAAATCGTATCATTCGTCGTAGTCTATAATAAACTGATTTCAACCGGTTTAGCATTTAGAGATTCCTTTTCCTCCTTCGCTGTCCAGTCTTTCACCACTCACACCCTCGGCCCACCCACCTCGCGGCATACATTATTTTACCAAATCGAACGCAGCGTTCGAGACGGTGACAGCGGTTATTAAAAAGAGAACTTGAGAATATGGCGTTTTTCGCGTTTGGTACATGACGCGACACAATGCGAAAACGCGTTACTCTAAAATCTGCACATATATTATTTTCTTAAAAGAGTAAACGCCACTGGTTGCAATAATATTGCGTAACCATTGTTACGTAACATATTCAATAGGCTGGAGACACAGGTGTGAGAATGATTTAAGACCGTGTGCGGTCTATTTGGATGCGCGTAAGAACAAAAGAATAAAACAATGGAATGTAAATACAATAAACAGTAATTTTTATAGCATGATCAAACATATACCCGATCATGCAAATACCGAGTAAAAGATAAAAGGGGAAAACCTGTATCGTTAAACGAGTCTCTGAAATGAGACATAATTAACGACCAACGACTAAATAGATTCGCGTTCTACACTTTCTATACGGTCGCTGTAATTCTAATTAATATAATAGCAACCGTATTAGCGTTATCTTCGATTCATAAAACTTACGGAAGGAAATTAGTACGATACGTTGGGTATTTGTTAAATAAACACGTATATACGTACTTCGATATTTTATGCAGAATCAGAACCGATTAATAACCCAAGTCAACGATATTTACTTATAATCAGTGATTTTCCGTCTGCTTTTTTGAATATAATCGAATGTTGCGGCATTCGTCTTATGTAACTAATAATTCCGTTTCTTGAGCAGTTTTTTTTTATTTCCTCTTGTACTATATTCTCGTAAAGATATAAATTCTACGAATACGTTACACGTGTGGCGACCAGATACGATCTAATACAATATAACAACGATAGAAGAAAAAGAATGAATTCTTACGATATCAAAGCCGACGTCGTAATGAGTTCCTCTGGTGTAAATGATAGGAATCGCTTGCCTCCTTCCGATGTCCTTTGTCTTGCTGGTTATCTCTTGATCGGGCATTGTCGTTTCTGGACAACGAAATGGTTGCAACGTCACGACTAAAATTTCAACGCTATTTCGTTACATATTCGCAAGGTCGCGTTATCTCTTTTAACCCATTGCCATTCGCAATATTTTCCTATTTCCTTTCCAATCGGTTTGCGCTAATTTCCTCGCTCACCGTCGTCGACTCGTCGAGTTTCAGTATACGTTGTAATAACATATTTATATATCTATCAGTATGTTTATTTATACAGCTAATGATAACGAGTCAGAATCGTCGGCGTAGGACCACAAAGGGTAAATAACTGCACCCTTGTTTCTCTCGCGTTTCACTTACGACTACGGATTTTTCAATCGACTTTGTTCGAAAACTCGCGTTCCTTCGATTTTCTCCAGCCCACTCTTCTCTCACTCTTTCTCTCTTACTCTCTTACACTCTTACCCTCTTCTTACTTTTATGCCAATATTTGCTAATTTGTTCTTTAACGCGCGAATATCTATCTTTTCGAACGTATAATGCGTCCTCGTTTGATTATCGGACATGTAACCAACCAAAGTATGTATACCGTGCTGCATGCTATATCGAACACGAATAATTCATTTTCCTTCGCGTGGTGGTCACGATTCTCGTTTGCTCTATCGTTGCAATTTCTCCCTCTTTCTTTTCTTTTGTCGACTGGCACACGATACACGAAACACGATAAAGAATAGAATAGGGTATCCGAACGAGGTAAATGCACAAAAAAAAAAAAAACGTAGAGTCAGCGATCGTAAAATGAAAAATTCGACGATTTCGAGAATGCAAGATGATAGAAAATCGATGAGAAAGAAAAGCAATCGGATACTTACTACTTGCCACTCGATTACACCTACTTCTTAATAGTGTTCGTTCAGTTTACTCTGCACCCGTATTATGTACATACAATTACTCTTCTTTCTCGTATTGTCACTTTGCTTCTTACTTCTAGACTTACCCTCGAGAAAACTCGCAGAGACGCAAGTGAAATATACCGAAACGGCGGAGGTCGCGTCGTCGTTTTGACGGTGATGATCGTCGCGCACGACTGACGATTCGCGATCGGCTTCGCTCCGCTACGAAGACTCCAAGTCTAATCTACCTTTTATCGGCTTACATCGATTAGCGGAGTCGTACGGTATGGATAGTTGAGTTACCTCCAGGGGGAAAGAATTCTTCGAAGTTTAAAGAATACATTGTGCGTTATACTACCACGTTGCCACAGCCACCGGCGATCGTTAATGCTATTACTTTTCATCTTGTCTTTTCCATCCGATCTTTTCACCACGCGATGATATCGAACGGAAGTAAAGTACGCCTCTTTATTGTGCACGACAATGGTACCGATTGCGATATGAGAAAAAGAGTCTCTGTTTTCGATTATCTGTTTCTTTTTTTCATTTAATAGCATACTCCAACGCGTATACCTCCGATTACTTTCGATTCTCATTTCAATTCGAATTAATCCACAGCAAGATTCTCTCACTTCCTGTTTTTTCTGATTTCGTAAAAGTAGAAAATAGCAAGGAGGGGAGAATAAGGAACAGGGAATTTTTTATTCTAGTGGATAACAAATAAATTATAATATAATTAGATATAATATAATATAGGTACTGTATATAGCTGTTATCAAGATATGCTATGCCATTAATGCCTGCAATTTAGTATGCTATCGCATTTGAGCAACGATGCTTATTAGATTCACGTAGACGTACGTTGGATTAGACGAATCGAGATCTCTTATCAGAAGCAGAAAATCCCTTACCACGGCGACATTTCACGAAAAAAAAAAAAGGAAAGAGAAGTAGGACAGACAGATTGCACGAGGAATTGAGAAACGAAAGAAAGCGATCTGGTTCTCGCGAGAAGACGATGAGAAGGAGAATGAGGGGGAAAAGGGAAAACATGATATAGTATGGATATCTGTGACATAAAATCTAATCGTAAAACACAATCCAATATAATTATTCAGTAAGGCATAGTTGCAAAAGAATCTCATAAGCATTGCAGCTGACAGTCAGCCGCTATTCTGGCTTCCAAATACGGCTATATTTCATGTCTATAGATGGACGAGAACCAGAGCTCGAAGCTGTTTTACGGTTTCCTCTAAAATCTCATCACTGGCGATTTCCTTCTCTTTTATCAAATCTATATCGTTTATTACACACACGCAAATCCTAAACAAAAAAGTAACAAGTGCGACCTCGACCGTTTTATTAAATTTATTCGATTATCTTTCCTAATTAAAACTCGCAAAATTCGTGATATTCCACATAATTATCGTCATACTTAAACCGTAAATTACGTATTCGATAGAACAATGAATCAAATTCGTACAGCACGAGCGATCAGTAATTAGCAGTGAATAAAGTAACGAGTACATATTTCTTTGTTTTTCTCTTATTGGCATTGGAGGCTTATTACCCTGTTTCACATAAGAAGATACTGTCCCATGAAGAATGCAAATTAGAGGTTATTTTCTAGTAATTTATTAGTATACATGTTTTAATATAACATAATGTATGTATATCTAAATATATACACGCGCGAGTGTATAGGTGTGTAAATGTGTGTGTGCGTGTGAGCGTGTGTAGATGGATTTATGTGGAGTGTCTGTATAATGTTTCTATATATTTATGTATATCTGTACATTTTTGGAAAATCGTGCGCGACATTTAAACATACCTAGTAAAATACGTACATCGAAAAATGTACACAACAACATCTTTTCCACATTTGGTCACTTTGAAAACAAGCTATATCCGTTTACAAATCCTCCCCATTTCTTTCTCCTTGCATATTCTTCACTTCCGTTTGTTGTCGTACTCATTTTCTCGTCATTCACAAAATTATACATAATTTTATTCGTACAAGGAATTATATGGAGGAAAAGTAATAACTTTCTTCTTCTTAACAGGAAAAGCAAATGTTGTTTGTATTTTTATAACAATAACTTACTCCCCACAGACAAAGATTAAAACAGAAACTTATAATTAGTGCACTGTTATAATGCGATACGAATCAAAGACATTTCTCCTCTGAAATTTCTAAAATAGAAGAACCAGACACAAAGAGATGGTAAATTAAACAGCTGGTTATCGGCAGAAGGGATGCTGGGAGGTAGAGAAGGGGAATTATTGGAGAAGGAGAAACAAAGAAATGGAGAAAAACCTTCGCTTCGTAACAAAGACACTTTCCTGACCCGAGTTTAAACATCACTTTTAAGCAATAGTATACATACATACATACATACATACATACATGTATACATGTATACATACATACGTACGTACATACATATACATACATACATACGTACATACATACATACATACACACATACATGTATGCATGCATACATACATTCATATATACATACGGAGAGACATATATACATATGTGTGTGTGTTCGTCTGTCTAGTGTATTACCCACTTTGCGGTAGAAAATAATAACGCCTAAAAATTTCCTCCACTTGGATTTAATATAAAAGAAAGCAATCGTTAAATATCGGATAAAAAGAAATACGGTTCTACGAGAATGAGTTACATAGCCGGTGCTGTCGTGCCCGCGTCTTTTGTCTTACAAATATGCGTTTAGGTATGACGCACTATTATTCCGATATCAGAATGGCAGCATTGATTCTGAAATGGTGCGTATATTCAGTGAAAACTCAGTCTTGTAGAAACAGTTAGTCTCTTGAATTTCGGCGAGTAACAGTAGTCACCGATACAAAATTGCTCTGCCGCAAACACTAGGCATTATTAACTTTTTTCTCGTAGGAACGAAAAGACTGAATTCCCGAGAACATTTAATTTCCCGGTTGACATTTATGATACTCAACACGCTACTGCTCTGCTGTGTTTAGCTGCACGTTGAGCAGCTATTCGTTGACTTCGTCTTAAAGTACGCGGAGGTGATTCTGCGTCAGTTTCCTCTTCCGAATCGGAATTATCTAGTGCTGTCTTCCCAGCATATCGCCAACTAACAATTGCACCATCCCACTGAAACAGAATGTTTTCTTTCGATCGTACTCTTCATTCTCATTTATACATCCCACTGCTTACTAATATTTATATTTAGATGTACATAATAATATCTACATATAAAACTGAAATATGTATAATATATAATACATACAGATGTTGAAACAATTTCCTGATGAAATGGATGCCAACTAACATCACGCACACATCCTTTGTGTCCTACTAAACTACTAACTATCCTACCCGTCAAAACATCGTAAACTGAAAAGAATTAAAAATCGTTTATGAACTTTAAAATTTATCGCAACGCAAAATTCGCGTGATCGTTCGAATTCCGATACAAACACAGTGCAAACTTACGTATTACTCGACCTGCTGCGCATCCGGTGTAAATATACCTTTGACCGGTAATAGACGAAGGTGAAAAATGACAACGTATTAAAGTTTGAAGAACGGAATGACCACGATAGGTCATAATGCTGGTATCACCTTCCAACATATTTCTCGCTCTATGCACTGTAACGGAAACGTAAAAATCTTTGCATAATACTGCGACATACTGCGCGATAATCAGTAGTTATTCTTTACTAACGTCGTTTTGGTACTCGTTGCCATCGATAATCCCAGTTTTGATTTGCAACAGCTTTACGTGTATTTTGTTCTCCGTTATGATCGGAAAACGCACGTACATCCCACAATTTGATTGTTTGATCTTTACTATTAGTAATCAAATAACGGCCATCACCACGTGGATCAATATACGTTATCCCATCCATATGGCCAGCTAATACTCCAACCGGATGTGGATCAGTTTCGTTTAAAGTTCTTCTGTCCCAAACCTAACAAATCAAAAAGAAAATTTATCATAATGTATGGGATACATTATATTACAATGTGTGTCGTATATATGTATAATTCCTTTCATAAAATGGTGATAAACACCTTGCAGAGGCCATCATCACCAGCGCTGTATAGGATTTGAGAAGTATTGTCCGCAAAAGCAACCGTATTTACATCGTTGTCATGACCTTCGATCTAGAAAAGCAGGGAAAAGAAAAAAGAAAAATCTGTAAGGGATAAATGGTGGAACATTAACTTGTGATAATGATATACAGACACATACTCTGAAAGCCCGTTGATGACACTCTCTGTCATAAACGTAAAGATAACCATCGTTTGCTCCACCTAAAATCTCTCGGCCATCGCTAGAAAATACAAGCGAAAATACGCAAAATCGTCGATCCTCTGGACACAGTGATAAGGATTCTTGGGCACTCGAATCTCCATAAACCGGACAGAGATATACTGGAATAAAGAAAGTAAGAGACAAGGAATGATAAGAAAAACTTAACTCATTTGTATTGTTTCAACAGCATACTATATACTTATAATACTTACAACATTCTGACCAACTGGAATAAACGATATAATTCCCATCGGGACTGAACGCTGTGTCTAGGATACTCCAACCTACGTCACGTGCGGGAATGGTTTTGAATTGTACAAAATCTCCATCGTGTGTTCGGTAAAGACGTAAAAATTTGTCTGTTAAAACATAGAACGTTAGATTCGATAATGTGAAAAATCAAAACAATTTATGGAGAGAGGATTTGCTCCGAATAGAAAGACAATTTCAATGTATGTAACTTGCCTTGACTGGCAGTTAAGAAAAATCTTCCATCTTTGGAGTAAGAACCGCAAAATGCTTTGGTATTATATTTAGCAACCTGATGCATCTTATTTGGTAAAAAATTGCTACTTATTCTGCATCGTTCACCTGTACTAAAACTAGGACCTAGAGCTCTTCTTTGAATCATCGATGTGACAGAGAGGTTACGCTTATCAATATTATCTATAAATCCGCATGCTTGCTTTGTAGCAAGACTTATTTCACTTTTCTAAAAACAAAAAAGAAAACGACAACGAGAAGAACATAGAATCTGAAACAACAACTGAAAGTAACGGCTGGTGAGCCGTATATTTCTAAATAACGAACATCTAGCCTGGATGTATTTGGCAAAGACGTAATTCTTGGAGGTTGTGAATTTGCGGCGTATTCCTCATCCGAGTCATCATGATCCGAAGATATGATATGTAATTGACCGCTGCAACATTCCAGAACGGAAATCCGTTAATAATCTCGATTGCTGTGAGCTGAACTGCTTGCTCGAGAAAAGACTAAAGGGACGGTGAACGAGGAGGTTAGGTTATCCAAAGAGACAAGACAGATGAAAATATTCGATTATCTTGAGAAAACAGAGAGAGATACGATAAAAAGGGGTAGGATTTCCTCACGAAAAACGAATGTTTCGCTTTTACAAAAGCGAATTATCGTAGCGCGGATCTATAATAATAACAAATTAGAGGAAGAGGTTAGAATTCCTCCTGCTCTCGTTTGTTCATTCTCTCTCTCTCTCTGTCCTTCTGTCATTTTTTCAACTTCTCTTTTCTGTGGAACCTCTATGCCTTTCCTGTCTCTTTCTATCAACGGTCATACGTATACCACACGTTCATAGGAAAGATCCACAATGATACTAAACCTTTCGCCTATGAGATAACATTGAACCAACCTGCGTATTAGATATTGCAAGACAGCAGCAAGTCCTGGATCATGTTCAATATCCATATTCCGTGAACTAATGCCTCCCATGCAGCGTGTAAACGAATCTTATTTACCGTCTAAAAGCAAACAAGGAAAACGTCCGAGGGTTGATGGCGTTAGTGCAGTGACTATGACAGTTGAAACAGACGATGACAGGAACGGAGAGAGCGCGTGAGAACTTGGAGAGAAGAGGGGAGAGGAGAACGGATCGTGATATCTTGTTCTTCAACGGTTGCAACACATGGAAAAAGAAAAAGTTGTTATTCGAAAAGTAATAGATTGCAATTGTGATTGCCGGACTATAGTAACACATACACATATATGTGTATTGTGTATGTGTAGAGTATGTGTAGATCGAATTCATCGAGCAAACGAGGCTGAAAAGGAAAAGGGTTAAAAAATTAAAGGGGGAGGAGGACGAAGGCGCGAAACATATTTAAACGTTGTTATACGAACGTTGAAATTTCGACATTAAGCATCAATTAATTTGGAACATTTTCAAGCACGTTCACAAACACTACAAGTAAAAAACTCTATATCCGATTCAGATATTCTACGTATCTAGCATCAGTCAAATAAAAAGAAGGAACTTTATGACGAGTTCCAGTGATTTCCGAATTTTGCGAACGTATTTTTTCGGAACAACAAACCATTTCGAATTATTGGGCTTTTAGGACAAATACGATAGGATAAACATTACAGATAAATATTATAACGATACTAGAAAAGGATCAGAAAATTTATTACGCTTACTAGATCTGTCACTAGTTGAGTTTAAAAGTTGAGCGAAACTGATCGGAAAGCGTTTAAATTGCGCTGATCGAAGATAAGTCAGTGAACTTTCCTGTTCAGGTAAATTCAACTTGATTCCTATGCGCATCGAAACATTCACGGTGCATAGCCATTGGCTAAATACAGAATAGACCTGACATTCAATGCATCTTCATGTTCCATGTTTTGATTTGAGGGTCAGCTAACAACCTAACTATTACCCCCTTGCTATTATCGTGTCACACGAGATATTATTGATTCCGGTATAGATCCCTGAACGATAACAGAATGTGTGCCACGATATTCCCTAAGATTGAATCAAATGTGATTCCAATGTTGGTCGTATTACAGAACGCGAGACACAAAATCCCAAATAATATCATGTCTATTCTATACTTGATCTAGTTAGATAGAGTTAATGGAATGGATTACGAGCACTCATACATATACTATACATACGAGATCCCATGATGCCGCGTGAAATAACGCGTGATCGCGGATGTATTGTAACTTTAGTATGTAGCGTCACCATTGTTCGACTAATGTACTTCATTCTCCTGTATTCTGCTTTACCCTCACAGTACGCAACACTTTGCCAATAATGGACATAACGTGTGTCGCGGGCGAAAGAGAGTACAGGAGAGTGAAGTACACTGAACAAACGATAGTGGCGTTACATACTAAAGCTACAGTATGACCACGATCCAGTTGCATAGTATGTATGTATACATATCAATGATATCAACGATTGGTAATGTCGACCGAGTAACTGTAAGCTCGGTACATAAAAATAGGCAAATTTCAGTCAAATATGTACTGTACGTACGTATTTTAACAAGGCGATGAAAACGACGCGGTTTTCGCATAGATGAAAAGAAAATGTAACAGATGTTATATATATCTTTAACAACATGGTATACCGAAAAATTGCAAATGTAGTATATATTTCTTTTCTAATAACACGTATAGGACACAGATTTAAATGATTGGATCGATAAGAAAATCTGTAATGTATAATATACATACACGTATACGTATGTATTCATTATATGCATATACATATACGTATAATACACAGGAAGGAACTAGAACTATTTTTCTTTTTCTTAATCGTTTCCTGTTTTTCGTCGCGCCCTCTGATCTCTTGCCATCTCACACTTACAAATTGTAATCTGTAGTTAATACGTAATCCGTAAACCGTAAGTTGCGACATATGGTAACCCCTATCGACTAGTCAATTCCCCCTACCTTCGGAGCAAGTTATCGCATCCCCTAACCTCGGTCTCCGGTCCGGTGTCCCGTGACCCACAGCTACCTGCAGTCTACAGCTACCAGACCTATAATTTCCAGGCAGAGGCTTACACCCTGGCCAGAACCGGAACCAAGCTGAAGCCGAGGTCGTGGGCAAAGCCATAGCTCAGCCGGGATCGGAGTGCGCGCATGCGTCTTTTTATTATTTTCTTGCGACTTTCTCGTTCTCCTATCGAATGTCGACAACGTTAATTCGCACGTCGCGACGACGATGACGACAAGGACGACGACAACGAAGACAACGACGACGTCGACGATGACGACAACGGCAACGACGATGACGACGATGACGACAACGACGATGACGACAACGACAACGACGATGACAACAATAACGATGAAGAAGACGATGAGAACAAGAAGAAGAAAGAGATTGAAAACGAACACGGTATCAACATTATCGGCTATCGCGCGAATATCACCTTACATCGTTATTGCTACTGGCAAAAATAGAAGACGAAAACAAAGATGGGAGCGAAGACGAAGACGAGAACAGGGCTAGAATTAGGGACAAGAACAAGATCAACAGCAGCAACAGTTAGAAGAAGAAACGACGACTACTACGTGGACGGCGGTCACGACGGAAAGAAAACAAAGAAACAGAATCAAAACAAAAACAAAATGAATAAGACGAAGAGAGGAAGAAATAGAGAAATTTGGATAAAAGAGAATAATCTTAGTGGGACGGTTGTCGAGATGTGCAATATCGGAAGCGATACGCAGGAAAGATAGTTTAGAGAAAAGCGAAGGATCCGATTATCGGTAGCAGTGTCGAAAATTATATCTGTGTCGGTGGTGATGCAGTCACGCGTCAATCGTGGCCGACTGTTCCTTTGGATTGCTCGCGCGAGGTTCGCGCGGCGCGCGCGTGCTCCGAGCCACCGCGCATCGCGCATTACCCTTCTTTCAGTTTCTTCATGCTTATAGTGCTTCTATACGCGGTACACGATTCCCGTTGTCGTCGGCAACAGGTGAGCCATTCCAAACCTTCAGCTGCCTTGTGCTCTTTTTCCCCGTTTTTCACCAATCATTTTCGCGCTGTTTCTTTTCTTCTTATTTTCTCTCTCTCTCCTTCTTTCTCCCCCAAAGTCTCACTCCCCCTCTCATCTCCTTACCATCTTGTTCGATTTCTTTTTCTTTCTACTTTGTCCGATTTTGTTCTCGCTGTTCCAAAATCTGCTGTTTTATTGAAGCTAACCGACGATTCTATTAACACGGTGTTATTTAATTAACGATACGACGTATTACCGCTATTTTTGAATAATTGGCCGAACAATAGGCGAATTACACTCTAATCGATCGCGAGTTTCCCCGCGAACTTGTGCCAGAGGAATCGTGTTTCAGTTGACCACAGTCGCTCGAATGGTCTAGATGGAATCGCCGACTAACCCGCTACCTTAATTAACTACCATTGTTGGCTGTCGACGAACGTTCAAGCTGCCCCTTTCGACATTTGACAACCACTTTTCCGACCATCTGTTCGGTATTGTCGTTCGAAACCGGCACAATCATAGATTTTCAATCACAGATCAAATCATAGATTTTCAATCATTTCGCGCTCAAACGAATCTCAACGTTTCGCTTCGTTCCGTTCCGTTATCCGTTATTCGAGAAAAACGACATACTCGTACGTGAAACGCGTTATTCTCTTCCCATCCTGATCCTGAAATCGATTCCAATTATTTGCAATTCTTTACTCGGTGCTAATGTGATGAATTTTGCGTGACAGCATCTTGCTTTCTCTTACCGTCCATGACCGAAACAAACTTTGTCTCTGTCTTGTCTTTGACGAATCGATAATATATGTGTGTGTATGGTTGTTAGTCGATCTTTAAACTTGCTGCGAATTTTTCCGAAACTGTTTAAATATCGAATTAAAATTCAGGAAAAATCATCGAGTCCTCGAATTTGTTCTTATTTTCCATTTATTATTAATATACACGGCAAATGGTAAACAGCAATAGCGACATATTACCAATTATATTTATCGAAGCAAGAAATAGAAAATAGAACGAACTGATGAGAATAAATGAATATGCTGGTAGAAAGTCGATTCCTCTTCTCTTGACAGCTGTGCCTAATTCGAATGTGTCCGTTAGCCTGTTCGGATTATGTTTATTCCTGATTGCGCGACCATTCGAAACGTAATGAATCCGACTGATGCGATCCAATTCGATTTATCTCTCGAGTTATACTCGTTGATTGTGCAATATGTATAGAGGATTGCCTACGAAGGTACGAGGTGGTAAATCGATAAGGAGTTGCGTAAGGAGAAACGAGAGGAGCCGCGAGACGAATTCACGAGAGAAAGAAAAAGACTGTGAATGGGCAGATTAGTAAAAATGTTGCTCTTGGTATACCGATTGATGTATATCGATCGTTGCACGCGCAGAATAATCGATTAAATCGCCGCCATTATTGTCATCGTCGTCGTTGTCGTCGATATTGACTCGCGATAGCGAGTAAAAATGTATCGATCTAAGAATACGTTTGTGCTTGATAGTCCAGCAGGTGTATCCGTGGGAGAAGCAAGTGACTGGAAGAGGATAATCGAAAGTTGAGAAATTTGAGAGAAGCGATTAAACAAAGTGATTCGATGAACATTGAGGATTAACACGAAAGTCGTTATGTTTGCCAAGTCGAAAAGCAGTGGCTCGACACCGAGCGTTATACTCCCGAATCCCCTTCAAAATTTATACGAAGTCGGCAAACAATCGGCTACCGCGGGCCCCGAAAACGCTTGGCGCATATACGACGGATACACGAAAACCGATCGAAAGGTAATACAATTTTTCAACGACCAGCGTCCATCTTCTCCCCCTCCTTCACTCTTTTCTCCTCGTTGTTGCCCGTTTACTTGCTTCTTCTCTTTCGTTTTAGGAAGTGTCGATATTTTTCTTTGACAAAAGATCGGTCGATAAGCTGCACAAACCGAAACGAAAGGAGACCGTGACGGAAATTTTACGGAATGGAGCACGACAAATGGAACGATTCTCTCATCCAAAGATACTGCAAGTAAGAGATCTCTGCCTCTGTTTTCGTCGGATACACATTTTTTTTCACAAATGCACGAAAAATCATCGTCGCTCATTAATATCTATCCGTTTAGGCGTTCAAGGTGGAGGAATGCGCGGATAGTTTGGCATTCGCGTCGGAACCAGTGTTGGCTAGTCTTGCCAACGTTTTAGCCTATCAGGAGCAACAAGCGAATAACGTTGGTCAGTCGACGAGTAACGTAACGAAACAAACTTCCTCGGTCGCTGGTCATCGTGCAACGTACGCGAAAGAATACGAGTTGCTCGACATCGAAATCAAGTATGGGTTGTTGCAGGTGAGGAAACCGACTGGGGCTCGATCTAATTTATGCTCATGTCATATACCCTATTATAATAATAATAATAATAGTCTTCTTTTTCTCTTCTTTTTCTCTCTCTTTTTTTCTTTCATTCAGATCACGGAGGCTCTGCTTTTTCTTCACGGAACCTGCAAAGTTCTTCATAGGAACGTTTGTCCTGCCAGTATTATAATAACCAAAAGGGGTACTTGGAAATTGTCAGGGCTGGAATTTATCGGTGAGTCTGATCGCACGATCTCGTTTGACGTGCAGTTTTCCAGACACGATCTTTCGCGATTCGTTCGCTTTTTCTTGTCGTAGAAAAAGTTAACGAAGTACCGATGATACCATTGCAACCTTGGACTAACCGCATGCCGAAAATGACGCAGCCGAATCTCGATTACATAGGTAAGAATGTAAAAATATCCCGATCTTTTTTCCATTTACTTTTTTTCTTTTTTCTTTTTCTTTGCGTTCGTAACGCGTTTACACGCTACAGCTCCGGAAGTGCAACAAAAGAAAGTGGGAGGCTTCTACAGCGATATGTATAGCTTTGGTATGACGATATGTGCAATTTTCAACCAAGGACGCCCGTTGATTCAAGGGAATCATAGTTGTTCCGAGTACCTGAAACAGCTGGAAAACGTAAGCAACTGTTTCTACGTAGTACAGTGTTCTCGTATTATCTCGTGTTATCTCTTAGCTATCATTGCACGTGTCTCTAATTCTTTTCTAATATATTTAACCATTTATTTCCTTGTTCGTCGTTTCCTTTTCCATTGCCACAGCTGAAAGAACAAGTTGAGGTTATACTACCTCTAGTTCCTCTTCCGCTACGAGAAGCCGTTTCCCGACTGTTACACGTAGATCCAGAAAAGAGGCCGACCATTCAAGTTTTATCCATGATCAAATATTTTCAGTACGTAAATACGTTTCTCTCGAACGAACATTCCACCTCCTTTGTATTTATATTGTAATTATTCTACGCGAAATCATCTTCCACTTTGCTTTCATTTTGCAGAGATCCACCGGTATACGCGCTTCAATTTCTCGACGTTAGCAAAATGAAAGACGTATTACAGAAAGAGCATTTTTATACGACTACTTTGAAAGGAATATTGCCTTATATACCAAGGGTAATTCGTACAGTATACATATAAAATAGATTCACGTATAACGCGATACAATATAGTCTAATGATATGACGTAACGTGGTGTAATAAATGTTAACTACGCGACATGAAACACCATATGAAAACAATATATTTGAATCAACAGAAACTTTGGTATCAACATATCTGGACGTATTTGCAAACTGAGTTGGAAAGTCAAGAAGTGCAATCGGCTGTACTACAACCGGTACTTTACATCGTACAAAATAGTACACAAGAAGAGTACGATCAAATTGTATTTCCATCGTTACGGTAAATATTATAGAAAAATATCTCTGTCTTGTTTCATTCGCGAGTTTATTTGTTATTAATTGGCGAATGGAATCGTCGCGTAGGTCGCTTTTTTCGAATCGGAAATCGATTCAGGGTACGGTAACGCTGTTGGAAAATTTGCATTTGATATTAATGAAAACGTCTCGAGAATATATAGAAGGTGAAGTACTTCCAATGTTATACACATCTTTCGAGAACTCAACTACTCAAGTACAGGTATGTGTACACAAGTGTATGTCAAATAAGAAAGAAAGCGAATAGAAGAAACAGAAATGGAAAAAGGAAGAGGTGAAAGAAGTAATGCGTATTAAATGGTTCGTAGACCGCAGCATTCGTAGCTGTATCGAACGTGACCGACTATATAGACGACGAGTCCGTTCGAAATATCGTACTGCCGAAACTTCTTCAGGCGTTTGAAAAAAATTTAATAGATTCCCGAGTACTAATGAACGTGATCCCTTGCATTTTAAATCGGTTAGAGAAGCAGAAAATCATCGATTGCATCTTACCGTTGTTGTTCAGTGTAAAGCTTCAAGAACCGGAGATAATCGTTCGGGTTGTACGTAAGTACACACGGTACATAAGTACGTTTGCATCCTTCTTCCCCGATTGAAGCTCTTGGGATAGTGGTTGTATTTGTTTCGAATAAAAATCGCGTCCATGCTTTATACCTATGTATATATAGATAACGTGTAACCGAATCAGCGTTGATCCACAGCCACATAGATGAATATGTAACGTAATAAAGACAACGACTATTCTGAAACTTTTAAACGGGGTTGTATGCGTATACGATGCACTTGCATTCCCACGATCGTCCTCGTTGTTGTTGTTGTTGATTGATGCATATTCGATACTGAGACCAATGTTACGATTCAACTCCGACAGAGATTTACAGATTGATGTTAACCGACAAAAAGTACGGACTTTCTGTCAGCTGGATGGCGACTCGAGCGATGCCTTCTTTGCTACCTCATACTATCAACCCAGCACTGACTCTCGAACAATTTGAATTACTTCTCAAGGTGTTACAAGATATGCTGAATCACATCGAAAGGTGATGAAACGTTTGTTACAGATAATATAGATTTTACATATAACTTGCGAAATTTCTACAAAGCATCGATAATCGCTGTTACACATTTTTTCGTTTGTTCTTTCGTTTTTGTTTCGTCGTTTCCTTTGCTTTTTTGTCCTTCCGAACAGAAATCAAAGGAATCAGTTAACCCTGGACAATCTGTCATTGTCGAGCCCGGAACGATATCGAAGTTTACGGCATCAACATAGTACGGATAATATGTACGTCGCGCCTTTCAACATACCAAACTTACGGATCGAGCAACGTAAAACTTCTTCGGCCGAAGACATGGCTCGGAAAAATAGCACAAGTAAGAATGGCACGAAAGAAGCAAATAACGTTGGAAATGCGTGTATAGGTGGAATCGCAAGTCGCCTGATTTTATAATAAATCCCGCTATTTTGTAGATTCGATGTCGTCGACGGTTTCGGCGGAAAACATGGCGAGAAAGAACTCGATGATAAGTAAGTGATTTTTCACGTACGCGTAATGGTACTTTCTACTACTTTTATAGACGAACGTTGTTCTTTAATAATTTTAACATTGTTCGAATCAGCCATGTTCAGATGGTTCTCGTCCTCGAACAACGACAACAGTAATTTCTTGAAAGTGGCGAATACCTTTACGAGCAGGCGGTTATCGGACAACACTCTGATGACACCGAAAATCCGAGTAGCACCGTCTTGCGAAAGTTCTCCAGGTGTTACACCTGGCGATGGATTACCAATCCGGCGCCATTCGAGTACCGGCCCTCAAGATCGACGAGGATCTAATATAAATTTATCGCCTCCCTTGGTATCGTACCTTTGCCATCCTATCGTTTACCCTGTTATCCTTTTTTCTTTCGGTTCGTTGTTTCAACTAGGAAAGGATAAGAAGAAATATGTAAAACGTAATAAACCAGCAAACAAATTGACCGTTTATAGTAAAAAGTAAGAACTAGCTTTCGTAGAGAAGCAACGGGGCAGAGAAAGAAAAAGAAAGAAAGAAAGAAAAAGAAAAAAGGGGGAAAAGAGAGAAAGAAAGGAGGGTTGCAGTAAGGGAGTATTAAAGATGTGATTCTCTCGATAGGGTGGAGGAATGCCGATTACCAGTAGCAGTGTACCATACTTGGTTAGTTCAAGCATGAACAGTATACGAGGTTCGAGGCGTCCGTCCGTTTCTTCGACGTCTTCTCAGCAAGGGACCGGACTTCTACAGCAGGTTGGCTCCAGCATGGTAAGACAACAACCCCCCATCTGCCTCAACCTCAATGGACTACCACCACCACCACCACCACAACCACAACCACCAACACTTTCTCCATTACTCCAGCTACCGGGACAGCCTTTCCACTGACCCTTCGTTACAGCTGCAGCGTAAGAATATTCACTAGCTTATCCGAAGACGTCGCCGATGCTCTCTTTTCTTTTCTTTAGTAATATGCGACTCGTAGATCGATAATGTCCATCGTTCTCGTCACGCTGTGTCTTCTTTTCTTTCAAAAGAGAAACGAAAAGTAGAGAAAAAAAGAAAGAAAAAGGAACACCATCTCTGTGATTACGACGTAAAGTGAATATCGTTCACGGTATTCACGTATATTCACGTAGTGGCACATTTTGCAATTTGGATAGTTTGTCAAGCAAAAACATATACATATCTTTTTTTTACAGCAAACGGACAATTCCTGCTTATCCTACTTTTCTCCCATATTCTCTCTCTCTCTCTCTCTCTTGTTCTCTGTCTCTTTTTCTTTCATTCAATTTTTCACTAGTTCGCTCGCTCGCTCGCTCGCTCGTCCAGCTTTAATCCTTCCTACCTCTCTCTGATTGCCTGCTCTGATCTACTACTCATAATCTATCGAATCTTTTATTGTTCACGATCTTCCGATTTCCTTCGATTTACGTATATATGTATGTACAAGCACCAATGCTTCGCAGCTACTTGTATCGCGTGCATATATCATGTATATATCGTGGATGATTTTTCGGAAATCGACGAAACAAAGTAACATATTGTATCATTTTTCGATGGCACGACAAACATCAGTAATTATACACTTGTCTTTTGTTTCGTTACAGTACCAATTCTTCAACAAACAATTCGACGCTTGAACCGTGACCTTCGTAGGATACCGCGTACCCACTGTCATAACGAACAATTGGTTACTAGTTACTAATTACTAGTTACTGGTGGTTACCGTCCGCGCGACACGACGCGACGCAGTCAAGGTAAATAGCAGCAAATAAGAATAATTTGATAGGGATCTCGTTGGAGTTGAAGAAACGGCTTTTGGTTGATCGATCTTGCTACATTATCCTATGTATGTACCTAGTCGTATCGGACGTACGTCGAATAACTTTTACTCTTGAGATGGATATACTTGGACCTAAAATGTATCGGTCATCCGTAGAAACGTAGTAGCACGAGTAAGGACTTTGATTTCTTGCAGAAAATATCGATTTATTCGAGACCTTCTAAAGTGGCCTAATCCCATAACAAGTAAAACATAGTTGTCAATTTGTCTGTGTAATCGTTTAAGACATTCTAAAGAAACACGAACGAATGTGTTTAGTACGTGGCCTGTGGTTGCACGTAGAGTCGATGCAGTTGAAAGTAACGCGACCAAGTGGCGAGAGTAAATGCGTTTTAAAAGGCGCTCCAAAAGAGAAAAGCATTTTTCCATGCATGTTCCTGCAAGTACAATCAAATTTAATTACGTAACGCGATGCGTGAGTCATCTCGACTATTCCAAGTCAATTATAGATAATGCTATCAATTTCTTCATATTATGCATCCGCTTTTTCTCTAAATTCCACCTCTTTTCTTGCAAACGTAACGCTGAAAGCGGAAATCTGGCTGCTTTCACTACCTGAAAAATAATAACAGGTTATCTCGTTGTACATCGTTTCGAGGAAAATAACTTTATTTATTCTCTTATTACCAGTAAGCAAACTTATCGTTATTTGCGTTCGCTTCTGACGGAGGAAAAACGTACGCAAAGAACGTAACAAATGTCGATGAAAAATACGAACACGTTGTATAGGATATAAATTGTGTGTTGGAATCCGATACAAGCGATTGAGAGTTGAAAAATGCAATTTGTGTAAAAGTGTCGTGGAAAAATATCAGATGTTGCAACTAGGTGTATTTCGATGCACATGTATACATATCAAACATGCACAGTTGTACGCGTGATAGCTTAAATATCTCCACTTTGGCGACATTTCCTCTCCTCGATCGCGTTGGAAGTTTGTTTGTTGAATTCTCGATAAAAAGTATATTGTTATAGTATATTTTGGAACGTATGCAGGTGTGTGCGTGTGTTGTGTACGAGACGATATGCGTAGAATCGTGAAAATGTAAGAGAATGGAAAGACGGAGACGACAAATATGTTAACGTTAACGTAAGAGTACTGTGGCGTGTGAAAAGAGAGTTTTGCGTTTCGTCCCGGGACTACCGGAGGACTCGTCAGTAAGGCTATGCCCGGTAGTCCCTGCCTTAGACGTAGAGGGAGTCTCGCTAGGTGCGGTATTTGTATCAATCGCTCGTATATTCGACCGCTAGCGAGATAGACAGACTCGTTGTCGTCGTAGCCCTCTAGTGTTGGCGGTTGGTACCAGCGGATCGCCGAGGAGGTATTGCGACCGCGTTGATACTTCGACCTGTCGGCGTCCTGTTGATACCGATCCGCCACATAGTTACTAATAAAAATATCTCAACTAATAAATTTACAATTTGGAAAAATATACGCCACAGTACTTAGGAACGTAATAGCAGGCAAATCGCAGGAGACTGACTGCTTTTCTGGATAATGGCGGCACTAGAAAACAAAGTGTCCTTAAGATTCGCGCTAAGAACTAGTTTTCGTTTGCTAGATCACGATCTGCGTGATCAGAAACGAATAGTATCGTTGAGATAGAACTGCGTGGACAATCTTGGGCAATTTTCGGCAATCTTGGACAATCTTGGACAATCGTTGACAATCATCATCGAGGTGGAGAACTCGCGAAAAAGTTGATGCCACTTTTAAACCGAATTCCATTGAATTTCATTGGCCGGAATGATGTTTGCGTCCCTGCGAATCATCTCTTAATAATTAATTGGCGGAATTGGAATTGCGGAAAACATTTGAACGGTTGTTCATGTAATATCGCTTCGGCCATCATCGGTTTATCGGCGAGAAAGCGAGTCTCAGGATCTCACGTATTCCAAGTATAGCGACTGTATCGTACAAACAGAAAATGACAATCATATTCGATTGCGGAGCTACGCCGAATATTGAAATTTTCCAATTCTAGAACGTAAATTTCTTTGACCTGTCGTGTGTAAGTAAGTAAGTACCTGTCGTCAATCGATAACGTCGACCGTATTATTCTTCCCATCGAATGTTTTCCTTCGTCCACTTTGTCGTGTTGTTTGTCGCTTCTTCCATTTTTCACCTATATTCCCTTCTCTTTATTTCTTCCATCCTTCTTCCTAAAAATTCCACCTTCACCGTTCCGATTTTACACAGTACAACGGCTGTGAACCGTTTAAAAGGTGAAACGATCGTACCCCCCTTTTCGATGCAGACGAAAGCGTGATAATACCGTAGGGTGACTGTAAGACTGAGGAACTGTCGCGAGTGTATTGCTACTTATCGTTAGATACGATACAATACGATACGATATACTAGTAACGGTTGAAAAGAAACGGGACCTCGTGGTAGGCATGTACCGAAGATCGACTGCATCGAAATCTAACGCGAGCAATTCGCCGTTTACGATCAATTACGATGTTCCCATTGTCATTATTGTTATCATTGTATTCTGTAATTTTCTATGTGTAAATGCGAATACACGCAACGAGTAACGTGCTCAATAGATTTCCTATCGAGATTAGGTGTCGAACGCGATCGATCATTCTCCGTGATATCTTTCGCAACTGACTTCCTTTCTCGACTAACTTTAGTCCGTTCTTCGATCGTCCGTTCTCGTTATTAAGTATGTATATTTCGTGTATCTCTTTCGAAGGATGTACTATAATAAAAACGATGCTACTTGATTTAATGTATCTTCCACCTTGTTTACGTCGTTTCGGATATTACAGGTTAACAAGAGGCACGAACAAAGTAATCGTTAATGAAACGAAACGCGAAATTTGTGAATGAAATATTGAATAGCGAAGAGCTACTGGGCTACAGCAGGAGGGATAACCGGTGAAACGCTGGACATGCAGCTTCGCTTCCCTAACCAAGATTCACGTATCACGAAACAGTGCGCGAGTGTGTCGTACGTTTGATGAAACGAGTATCTGAACGAATAACCTTATCGTATTAATTATAAGGAACAACAGCGACAATAACAGAAAGGATGAATCAGTTGGTAGACTACGCGGAACCCTGCACATCGAACAGTGGAACATGTAGGTTATGCCTTCGCGTAGAAAATCGTTTAATATCGATATTTGACGACGGAGAAACCTCGAAACAGTTGCGTTCTCGCATTCGAGATTGCTGCCCCATAAGGGTAAGTAGTTTCCCCATACCTTTTACGTTACAATTTTTATTCTTTCTTTCTTCACCGCTTCATCGATCACTGCTTTTTTCTTCTTCTTTTTCATTTCTCGTCCTTTTACATGTTTGATACACGATGCTTTTATACGTAATTACATATATATATACACATGGTACGCTTTTACGACGCACTATTCGTCTATAGCTTTTTTATATATATGCATATATTTGGATTAGCTGTTCGAAGACGACAGACTGCCAAAGACGATTTGTCGCGAATGCGAAGGGAAGATAGCCGTTACATTCGAATTTCGCGAACAATGCAGAAGATCGGACCGCGTCTTGAGATTACGATACGAATCGTGCCGCGCAAACAAATCACTTTCTATAAATGAATCCAATTGGAAAATCGGTTCGGTAAGTAAGATTAATATACTTAATCAATATTGTGTAAGTTTAATACAAGTTATTTTTGGAAACTCTGGGAAAGCACCGATTAAAAAATTACTTGGTAATTATATAGAAAGCGGATTTTAATGCTTTTCTAATGTGTCGCGATTGCAGGATCGCAGCATTGCAAAGCATGCGTATACTACGAGACCCGAAACGACCGACTCGAAAGCGCAAAGTACATTCGAAGAAAAACAGGAGGAAAATTCGAATTCAACGCATCTTTGGCGAAAATCGGAAATCGTATGTGGCGAAGATGCAAAAACAGATGGAAAGACGATGGCGACATTGTCACGATGTCAGCGTGTCGAACGATGTCACGCTGAAGAAGGAAAAAGCGAAAACAACGAGGAAAATCGCGTGTCGAAAGAAAGCGGTGGCGATGGCGATGGCGGTGGCTGTAACGTGTTTAACGTGCAAAGTAACGGTGATACTGCGATGCCCATGGCGACGCAAGTACGGTATCTATGCGACATTTGCAGTAAAACGTTTGCCTCGAAATCTGGACTGCGATTTCACTTGAAATCGCACAATGCCGTAAAGTCTTATCCCTGTCGATACTGTGGCAAAAGATTCGTGATTCCCAGTTACACGAAGAGACACGAGAAAATTCACGCGGGTGACAAACGGTTCGTCTGTCAGTTTTGTAGCGCGACGTTCGCCTCTTCGAACGGTTTAAAATATCACTTGAGACTGCATTCCGGCGAGGCAAATTATCATTGTGAAATTTGTGGCAAGTCTTTTTATCGACACAAATATTTAAAGGAACACGTATTTACTCACACGGGAGAAAAACCATATGTTTGTAAGGCATGTGGTGCTTCCTATGCAAGTTCTGGCAGCTTGTTCGTTCATAAGAAACGATGTAAGAATAAGTAAAAGATATAAGTAAAATAAATAATATATATATAATGTATAATATATTATATATATATTACACGTGTGTATAAAAGAACGATAATCTGTGACCCGACCCCACTGAATTTCATCGGGATCGGTACCGCATTCCGACACTATGATTCAAATTCTTGGGCGTTCCGATGATGATGATAATGATAATGATGTATATTAAAGAGCAAATTCGTTTCTTTCGCATTGATACAAAGGGAAGGGGGATTTCACAACTTGCGCAAGATAGTAGCGTAAGATGCACAATGGTTAAAGTAGTAAAGATGTAAACACCAGAGGAAAAAGTAATTTATTTATTTCGTACAAGGGAATAATTAACTGTTATCGTATCGAAATAACAGTTTTCTAGAACGCTAGATGGCGATGTCTGGTTTGACTTGCGATTATTTTCGTAGACGATTATACATATAGGGGTATATAAACGTTGAAATAGCTGGAACGAAGAATATTTTCCAAGGGACAAAGTCGCGAATAATAACGGCGATAATAATTAAAGAGGTAGCGTACCCGGGCGATCTATCGTTTAAGTTCGAGTATGTGGACCGCTTACGAGCAAACGAGCAGCTGCGATGCGACGATTAACAAAAGTCTTTGGTATGGAAAAAAAGGTGGTTCGATATCGAATCGAATCGAATCGAATCAAGTAAAACGCTATCGAGATCGACAATCAGAGTTTCTGCGTAAAGACATTTCCGATGATGCGATCGACATCCATCGATTGGTGTCCGATCGAAACCACGTAAGACCTAGGGAATATTTGCCGTTGAGATTGGCGTGTTGACATCGACTAAACCACCACCCACCGCGATAGTTTCTCGCGCAATGAGTCGTGCTAGCGTCCATGTCTCGATCTTTCGCGCTGAATGACATACCGTTCTGATAGGAGAGAGCGTCAGTTGCGTTTCCGGAATACCCGTAGACATCTAACCTGTAACCGGTCTCCTCAGATTCGACTCTGAACGACTGATATTCCGCGCGCCAACGTTCTCCGTAAATGTCCAACATGTCGATTCGAAGGCTGGTGCAGTTGTCACCGTGATTGGTCAGCCTGTGAAGGATTTCGTTGCCGATCCAATACTCACTAACCGGAGAGCCGAACCCGACCGAATAATCGTTCCAGTTTCGATCAAAGTCGAGAGTCCCATCGATACGACGCGCTATTACCATCCAACCTCCGCGACAAAACACCAACATCGGTCTGCCTCCTTTGCCTGCTTCCGAAAGTCGCAGCCCGTCCATA